>NW_027442186.1:0-177408 GCF_048569485.1 Anomaloglossus baeobatrachus | reverse complement strand
AACAGGACAAGCTTGCATCTGTTATAGTTTTGGAGAAAAATGTGTTCATTTCATGTATGCGCGAAATGCCTTAAAAATGGCTTTAAAATGGATTTGGAGCATGGAGACGATTATCTCGGGATTGCAAGATAACCAAACAAAACTTTTAGTGGATTTCTACTTATTTTATTAAATATCATCTCCACCAAACAGGACAAGCTTGCATCTGTTATAGTTTTGGAGAAAAATGTGTTCATTTCATGTATGCGCGAAATGCCTTAAAAATGGCTTTAAAATGGATTTGGAGCATGGAGACGATTATCTCGGGATTGCAAGATAACCAAACAAAACTTTTAGTGGATTTCTACTTATTTTATTAAATATCATCTCCACCAAACAGGACAAGCTTGCATCTGTTATAGTTTTGGAGAAAAATGTGTTCATTTCATGTATGCGCGAAATGCCTTAAAAATGGCTTTAAAATGGATTTGGAGCATGGAGACGATTATCTCGGGATTGCAATATAACCAAACAAAACTTTTAGTGGATTTCTACTTATTTTATTAAATATCATCTCCACCAAACAGGACAAGCTTGCATCTGTTATAGTTTTGGAGAAAAATGTGTTCATTTCATGTATGCGCGAAATGCCTTAAAAATGGGCTTTAAAATGGATTTGGAGCATGGAGACGATTATCTCGGGATTGCAAGATAACCAAACAAAACTTTTAGTGGATTTCTACTTATTTTATTAAATATCATCTCCACCAAACAGGACAAGCTTGCATCTGTTATAGTTTTGGAGAAAAATGTGTTCATTTCATGTATGCGCGAAATGCCTTAAAAATGGCTTTAAAATGGATTTGGAGCATGGAGACGATTATCTCGGGATTGCAAGATAACCAAACAAAACTTTTAGTGGATTTCTACTTATTTTATTAAATATCATCTCCACCAAACAGGACAAGCTTGCATCTGTTATAGTTTTGGAGAAAAATGTGTTCATTTCATGTATGCGCGAAATGCCTTAAAAATGGCTTTAAAATGGATTTGGAGCATGGAGACGATTATCTCGGGATTGCAAGATAACCAAACAAAACTTTTAGTGGATTTCTACTTATTTTATTAAATATCATCTCCACCAAACAGGACAAGCTTGCATCTGTTATAGTTTTGGAGAAAAATGTGTTCATTTCATGTATGCGCGAAATGCCTTAAAAATGGCTTTAAAATGGATTTGGAGCATGGAGACGATTATCTCGGGATTGCAATATAACCAAACAAAACTTTTAGTGGATTTCTACTTATTTTATTAAATATCATCTCCACCAAACAGGACAAGCTTGCATCTGTTATAGTTTTGGAGAAAAATGTGTTCATTTCATGTATGCGCGAAATGCCTTAAAAATGGCTTTAAAATGGATTTGGAGCATGGAGACGATTATCTCGGGATTGCAAGATAACCAAACAAAACTTTTAGTGGATTTCTACTTATTTTATTAAATATCATCTCCACCAAACAGGACAAGCTTGCATCTGTTATAGTTTTGGAGAAAAATGTGTTCATTTCATGTATGCGCGAAATGCCTTAAAAATGGCTTTAAAATGGATTTGGAGCATGGAGACGATTATCTCGGGATTGCAATATAACCAAACAAAACTTTTAGTGGATTTCTACTTATTTTATTAAATATCATCTCCACCAAACAGGACAAGCTTGCATCTGTTATAGTTTTGGAGAAAAATGTGTTCATTTCATGTATGCGCGAAATGCCTTAAAAATGGCTTTAAAATGGATTTGGAGCATGGAGACGATTATCTCGGGATTGCAAGATAACCAAACAAAACTTTTAGTGGATTTCTACTTATTTTATTAAATATCATCTCCACCAAACAGGACAAGCTTGCATCTGTTATAGTTTTGGAGAAAAATGTGTTCATTTCATGTATGCGCGAAATGCCTTAAAAATGGCTTTAAAATGGATTTGGAGCATGGAGACGATTATCTCGGGATTGCAAGATAACCAAACAAAACTTTTAGTGGATTTCTACTTATTTTATTAAATATCATCTCCACCAAACAGGACAAGCTTGCATCTGTTATAGTTTTGGAGAAAAATGTATTCATTTCATGTATGCGCGAAATGCCTTAAAAATGGCTTTAAAATGGATTTGGAGCATGGAGACGATTATCTCGGGATTGCAAGATAACCAAACAAAACTTTTAGTGGATTTCTACTTATTTTATTAAATATCATCTCCACCAAACAGGACAAGCTTGCATCTGTTATAGTTTTGGAGAAAAATGTGTTCATTTCATGTATGCGCGAAATGCCTTAAAAATGGCTTTAAAATGGATTTGGAGCATGGAGACGATTATCTCGGATTGCAATATAACCAAACAAAACTTTTAGTGGATTTCTACTTATTTTATTAAATATCATCTCCACCAAACAGGACAAGCTTGCATCTGTTATAGTTTTGGAGAAAAATGTGTTCATTTCATGTATGCGCGAAATGCCTTAAAAATGGCTTTAAAATGGATTTGGAGCATGGAGACGATTATCTCGGGATTGCAAGATAACCAAACAAAACTTTTAGTGGATTTCTACTTATTTTATTAAATATCATCTCCACCAAACAGGACAAGCTTGCATCTGTTATAGTTTTGGAGAAAAATGTGTTCATTTCATGTATGCGCGAAATGCCTTAAAAATGGCTTTAAAATGGATTTGGAGCATGGAGACGATTATCTCGGGATTGCAAGATAACCAAACAAAACTTTTAGTGGATTTCTACTTATTTTATTAAATATCATCTCCACCAAACAGGACAAGCTTGCATCTGTTATAGTTTTGGAGAAAAATGTGTTCATTTCATGTATGCGCGAAATGCCTTAAAAATGGCTTTAAAATGGATTTGGAGCATGGAGACGATTATCTCAGGATTGCAAGATAACCAAACAAAACTTTTAGTGGATTTCTACTTATTTTATTAAATATCATCTCCACCAAACAGGACAAGCTTGCATCTGTTATAGTTTTGGAGAAAAATGTGTTCATTTCATGTATGCGCGAAATGCCTTAAAAATGGCTTTAAAATGGATTTGGAGCATGGAGACGATTATCTCGGGATTGCAATATAACCAAACAAAACTTTTAGTGGATTTCTACTTATTTTATTAAATATCATCTCACCAAACAGGACAAGCTTGCATCTGTTATAGTTTTGGAGAAAAATGTGTTCATTTCATGTATGCGCGAAATGCCTTAAAAATGGCTTTAAAATGGATTTGGAGCATGGAGACGATTATCTCGGGATTGCAAGATAACCAAACAAACTTTTAGTGGATTTCTACTTATTTTATTAAATATCATCTCCACCAAACAGGACAAGCTTGCATCTGTTATAGTTTTGGAGAAAAATGTGTTCATTTCATGTATGCGCGAAATGCCTTAAAAATGGCTTTAAAATGGATTTGGAGCATGGAGACGATTATCTCGGGATTGCAAGATAACCAAACAAAACTTTTAGTGGATTTCTACTTATTTTATTAAATATCATCTCCACCAAACAGGACAAGCTTGCATCTGTTATAGTTTTGGAGAAAAATGTGTTCATTTCATGTATGCGCGAAATGCCTTAAAAATGGCTTTAAAATGGATTTGGAGCATGGAGACGATTATCTCGGGATTGCAAGATAACCAAACAAAACTTTTAGTGGATTTCTACTTATTTTATTAAATATCATCTCCACCAAACAGGACAAGCTTGCATCTGTTATAGTTTTGGAGAAAAATGTGTTCATTTCATGTATGCGCGAAATGCCTTAAAAATGGCTTTAAAATGGATTTGGAGCATGGAGACGATTATCTCGGGATTGCAATATAACCAAACAAAACTTTTAGTGGATTTCTACTTATTTTATTAAATATCATCTCCACCAAACAGGACAAGCTTGCATCTGTTATAGTTTTGGAGAAAAATGTGTTCATTTCATGTATGCGCGAAATGCCTTAAAAATGGCTTTAAAATGGATTTGAGCATGGAGACGATTATCTCGGGATTGCAAGATAACCAAACAAAACCTTTAGTGGATTTCTACTTATTTTATTAAATATCATCTCCACCAAACAGGACAAGCTTGCATCTGTTATAGTTTTGGAGAAAAATGTGTTCATTTCATGTATGCGCGAAATGCCTTAAAAATGGCTTTAAAATGGATTTGGAGCATGGAGACGATTATCTCGGGATTGCAAGATAACCAAACAAAACTTTTAGTGGATTTCTACTTATTTTATTAAATATCATCTCCACCAAACAGGACAAGCTTGCATCTGTTATAGTTTTGGAGAAAAATGTGTTCATTTCATGTATGCGCGAAATGCCTTAAAAATGGCTTTAAAATGGATTTGGAGCATGGAGACGATTATCTCGGGATTGCAAGATAACCAAACAAAACTTTTAGTGGATTTCTACTTATTTTATTAAATATCATCTCCACCAAACAGGACAAGCTTGCATCTGTTATAGTTTTGGAGAAAAATGTGTTCATTTCATGTATGCGCGAAATGCCTTAAAAATGGCTTTAAAATGGATTTGGAGCATGGAGACGATTATCTCGGGATTGCAATATAACCAAACAAAACTTTTAGTGGATTTCTACTTATTTTATTAAATATCATCTCCACCAAACAGGACAAGCTTTCATCTGTTATAGTTTTGGAGAAAAATGTGTTCATTTCATGTATGCGCGAAATGCCTTAAAAATGGCTTTAAAATGGATTTGGAGCATGGAGACGATTATCTCGGGATTGCAAGATAACCAAACAAAACCTTTAGTGGATTTCTACTTATTTTATTAAATATCATCTCCACCAAACAGGACAAGCTTGCATCTGTTATAGTTTTGGAGAAAAATGTGTTCATTTCATGTATGCGCGAAATGCCTTAAAAATGGCTTTAAAATGGATTTGGAGCATGGAGACGATTATCTCGGGATTGCAAGATAACCAAACAAAACTTTTAGTGGATTTCTACTTATTTTATTAAATATCATCTCCACCAAACAGGACAAGCTTGCATCTGTTATAGTTTTGGAGAAAAATGTGTTCATTTCATGTATGCGCGAAATGCCTTAAAAATGGCTTTAAAATGGATTTGGAGCATGGAGACGATTATCTCGGGATTGCAAGATAACCAAACAAAACTTTTAGTGGATTTCTACTTATTTTATTAAATATCATCTCCACCAAACAGGACAAGCTTGCATCTGTTATAGTTTTTGGAGAAAAATGTGTTCATTTCATGTATGCGCGAAATGCCTTAAAAATGGCTTTAAAATGGATTTGGAGCATGGAGACGATTATCTCGGGATTGCAATATAACCAAACAAAACGTTTAGTGGATTTCTACTTATTTTATTAAATATCATCTCCACCAAACAGGACAAGCTTGCATCTGTTATAGTTTTGGAGAAAAATGTGTTCATTTCATGTATGCGCGAAATGCCTTAAAATGGCTTTAAAATGGATTTGGAGCATGGAGACGATTATCTCGGGATTGCAAGATAACCAAACAAAACTTTTAGTGGATTTCTACTTATTTTATTAAATATCATCTCCACCAAACAGGACAAGCTTGCATCTGTTATAGTTTTGGAGAAAAATGTGTTCATTTCATGTATGCGCGAAATGCCTTAAAAATGGCTTTAAAATGGATTTGGAGCATGGAGACGATTATCTCGGGATTGCAAGATAACCAAACAAAACTTTTAGTGGATTTCTACTTATTTTATTAAATATCATCTCCACCAAACAGGACAAGCTTGCATCTGTTATAGTTTTGGAGAAAAATGTGTTCATTTCATGTATGCGCGAAATGCCTTAAAAATGGCTTTAAAATGGATTTGGAGCATGGAGACGATTATCTCGGGATTGCAAGATAACCAAACAAAACTTTTAGTGGATTTCTACTTATTTTATTAAATATCATCTCCACCAAACAGGACAAGCTTGCATCTGTTATAGTTTTGGAGAAAAATGTGTTCATTTCATGTATGCGCGAAATGCCTTAAAAATGGCTTTAAAATGGATTTGGAGCATGGAGACGATTATCTCGGGATTGCAAGATAACCAAACAAAACTTTTAGTGGATTTCTACTTATTTTATTAAATATCATCTCCACCAAACAGGACAAGCTTGCATCTGTTATAGTTTTGGAGAAAAATGTGTTCATTTCATGTATGCGCGAAATGCCTTAAAAATGGCTTTAAAATGGATTTGGAGCATGGAGACGATTATCTCGGGATTGCAATATAACCAAACAAAACTTTTAGTGGATTTCTACTTATTTTATTAAATATCATCTCCACCAAACAGGACAAGCTTGCATCTGTTATAGTTTTGGAGAAAAATGTGTTCATTTCATGTATGCGCGAAATGCCTTAAAAATGGCTTTAAAATGGATTTGGAGCATGGAGACGATTATCTCGGGATTGCAAGATAACCAAACAAAACTTTTAGTGGATTTCTACTTATTTTATTAAATATCATCTCCACCAAACAGGACAAGCTTGCATCTGTTAGTTTTGGAGAAAAATGTGTTCATTTCATGTATGCGCGAAATGCCTTAAAAATGGCTTTAAAATGGATTTGGAGCATGGAGACGATTATCTCGGGATTGCAAGATAACCAAACAAAACTTTTAGTGGATTTCTACTTATTTTATTAAATATCATCTCCACCAAACAGGACAAGCTTGCATCTGTTATAGTTTTGGAGAAAAATGTGTTCATTTCATGTATGCGCGAAATGCCTTAAAAATGGCTTTAAAATGGATTTGGAGCATGGAGACGATTATCTCGGGATTGCAAGATAACCAAACAAAACTTTTAGTGGATTTCTACTTATTTTATTAAATATCATCTCCACCAAACAGGACAAGCTTGCATCTGTTATAGTTTTGGAGAAAAATGTGTTCATTTCATGTATGCGCGAAATGCCTTAAAAATGGCTTTAAAATGGATTTGGAGCATGGAGACGATTATCTCGGGATTGCAAGATAACCAAACAAAACTTTTAGTGGATTTCTACTTATTTTATTAAATATCATCTCCACCAAACAGGACAAGCTTGCATCTGTTATAGTTTTGGAGAAAAATGTGTTCATTTCATGTATGCGCGAAATGCCTTAAAAATGGCTTTAAAATGGATTTGGAGCATGGAGACGATTATCTCGGGATTGCAAGATAACCAAACAAAACTTTTAGTGGATTTCTACTTATTTTATTAAATATCATCTCCACCAAACAGGACAAGCTTGCATCTGTTATAGTTTTGGAGAAAAATGTGTTCATTTCATGTATGCGCGAAATGCCTTAAAAATGGCTTTAAAATGGATTTGGAGCATGGAGACGATTATCTCGGGATTGCAAGATAACCAAACAAAACTTTTAGTGGATTTCTACTTATTTTATTAAATATCATCTCCACCAAACAGGACAAGCTTGCATCTGTTATAGTTTTGGAGAAAAATGTGTTCATTTCATGTATGCGCGAAATGCCTTAAAAATGGCTTTAAAATGGATTTGGAGCATGGAGACGATTATCTCGGGATTGCAAGATAACCAAACAAAACTTTTAGTGGATTTCTACTTATTTTATTAAATATCATCTCCACCAAACAGGACAAGCTTGCATCTGTTATAGTTTTGGAGAAAAATGTGTTCATTTCATGTATGCGCGAAATGCCTTAAAAATGGCTTTAAAATGGATTTGGAGCATGGAGACGATTATCTCGGGATTGCAAGATAACCAAACAAAACTTTTAGTGGATTTCTACTTATTTTATTAAATATCACAAAAACTCCACAACTGGACAAGCTTGCATTGTTATAGTTTTGGAGAAAAATGTGATCATTTCAAGTATGCGCGAAATGCCTTAAAAATGGCTTTAAAATGGATTTGGAGCACTGGCGACGATTATCTCGGGATTTGCAGATAACACAAACAAACGTTCTAGTCCTGATTTCTACTTATTTTATTAAATATCATCTCCAACCAAACAGGACAAGCTTGCATCTGTTATAGTTTTGGAGAAAAATGTGTTCATTTCATGTATGCGCGAAATGCCTTAAAAATGGCTTTAAAATGGATTTGGAGCATGGAGACGATTATCTCGGGATTGCAAGATAACCAAACAAAACTTTTAGTGGATTTCTACTTATTTTTATTAAATATCATCTCCACCAAACAGGACAAGCTTGCATCTGTTATAGTTTTGGAGAAAAATGTGTTCATTTCATGTATGCGCGAAATGCCTTAAAAATGGCTTTAAATGGATTTGGAGCATGGAGGACGATTATCTCGGGATTGCAATATAACCAAACAAAACTTTTAGTGGATTTCTACTTATTTTATTAAATATCATCTCCACCAAACAGGACAAGCTTGCATCTGTTATAGTTTTGGAGAAAAATGTGTTCATTTCATGTATGCGCGAAATGCCTTAAAAATGGCTTTAAAATGGATTTGGAGCATGGAGACGATTATCTCGGGATTGCAAGATAACCAAACAAACTTTTAGTGGATTTCTACTTATTTTATTAAATATCATCTCCACCAAACAGGACAAGCTTGCATCTGTTATAGTTTTGGAGAAAAATGTGTTCATTTCATGTATGCGCGAAATGCCTTAAAAATGGCTTTAAAATGGATTTGGAGCATGGAGACGATTATCTCGGGATTGCAGATAAACAAACAAAACTTTTAGTGGATTTCTACTTATTTTATTAAATATCATCTCCACCAAACAGGACAAGCTTGCATCTGTTATAGTTTTGGAGAAAAATGTGTTCATTTCATGTATGCGCGAAATGCCTTAAAAATGGCTTTAAAATGGATTTGGAGCATGGAGACGATTATCTCGGGATTGCAATATAACCAAACAAAACTTTTAGTGGATTTCTACTTATTTTATTAAATATCATCTCCACCAAACAGGACAAGCTTGCATCTGTTATAGTTTTGGAGAAAAATGTGTTCATTTCATGTATGCGCGAAATGCCTTAAAAATGGCTTTAAAATGGATTTGGAGCATGGAGACGATTATCTCGGGATTGCAAGATAACCAAACAAACTTTTAGTGGATTTCTACTTATTTTATTAAATATCATCTCCACCAAACAGGACAAGCTTGCATCTGTTATAGTTTTGGAGAAAAATGTGTTCATTTCATGTATGCGCGAATGCCTAAAAATGGCTTTAAAATGGATTTGGAGCATGGAGACGATTATCTCGGGATTGCAAGATAACCAAACAAAACTTTTAGTGGATTTCTACTTATTTTATTAAATATCATCTCCACCAAACAGGACAAGCTTGCATCTGTTATAGTTTTGGAGAAAAAATGTGTTCATTTCATGTATGCGCGAAATGCCTTAAAAATGGCTTTAAAATGGATTTGGAGCATGGAGACGATTATCTCGGGATTGCAAGATAACCAAACAAAACTTTTAGTGGATTTCTACTTATTTTATTAAATATTATCTCCACCAAACAGGACAAGCTTGCATCTGTTATAGTTTTGGAGAAAAATGTGTTCATTTCATGTATGCGCGAAATGCCTTAAAAATGGCTTTAAAATGGATTTGGAGCATGGAGACGATTATCTCGGGATTGCAATATAACCAAACAAAACTTTTAGTGGATTTCTACTTATTTTATTAAATATCATCTCCACCAAACAGGACAAGCTTGCATCTGTTATAGTTTTGGAGAAAAATGTGTTCATTTCATGTATGCGCGAAATGCCTTAAAAATGGCTTTAAAATGGATTTGGAGCATGGAGACGATTATCTCGGGATTGCAAGATAACCAAACAAAACTTTTAGTGGATTTCTACTTATTTTATTAAATATCATCTCCACCAAACAGGACAAGCTTGCATCTGTTATAGTTTTGGAGAAAAATGTGTTCATTTCATGTATGCGCGAAATGCCTTAAAAATGGCTTTAAAATGGATTTGGAGCATGGAGACGATTATCTCGGGATTGCAAGATAACCAAACAAAACTTTTAGTGGATTTCTACTTATTTTATTAAATATCATCTCCACCAAACAGGACAAGCTTGCATCTGTTATAGTTTTGGAGAAAAATGTGTTCATTTCATGTATGCGCGAAATGCCTTAAAAATGGCTTTAAAATGGATTTGGAGCATGGAGACGATTATCTCGGGATTGCAAGATAACCAAACAAAACTTTTAGTGATTTCTACTTATTTTATTAAATATCATCTCCACCAAACAGGACAAGCTTGCATCTGTTATAGTTTTGGAGAAAAATGTGTTCATTTCATGTATGCGCGAAATGCCTTAAAATGGCTTTAAAATGGATTTGGAGCATGGAGACGATTATCTCGGGATTGCAATATAACCAAACAAAACTTTTTAGTGGATTTCTACTTATTTTATTAAATATCATCTCCACCAAACAGGACAAGCTTGCATCTGTTATAGTTTTGGAGAAAAATGTGTTCATTTCATGTATGCGCGAAATGCCTTAAAAATGGCTTTAAAATGGATTTGGAGCATGGAGACGATTATCTCGGGATTGCAAGATAACCAAACAAAACTTTTAGTGGATTTCTACTTATTTTATTAAATATCATCTCCACCAAACAGGACAAGCTTGCATCTGTTATAGTTTTGGAGAAAAATGTGTTCATTTCATGTATGCGCGAAATGCCTTAAAAATGGCTTTAAAATAGATTTGGAGCATGGAGACGATTATCTCGGGATTGCAAGATAACCAAACAAAACTTTTAGTGGATTTCTACTTATTTTATTAAATATCATCTCCACCAAACAGGACAAGCTTGCATCTGTTATAGTTTTGGAGAAAAATGTGTTCATTTCATGTATGCGCGAAATGCCTTAAAAATGGCTTTAAAATGGATTTGGAGCATGGAGACGATTATCTCGGGATTGCAATATAACCAAACAAAACTTTTAGTGGATTTCTACTTATTTTATTAAATATCATCTCCACCAAACAGGACAAGCTTGCATCTGTTATAGTTTGGAGAAAAATGTGTTCATTTCATGTATGGCGCGAAATGCCTTAAAAATGGCTTTAAAATGGATTTGGAGCATGGAGACGATTATCTCGGGATTGCAAGATAACCAAACAAAACTTTTAGTGGATTTCTACTTATTTTATTAAATATCATCTCCACCAAACAGGACAAGCTTGCATCTGTTATAGTTTTGGAGAAAAATGTGTTCATTTCATGTATGCGCGAAATGCCTTAAAAATGGCTTTAAAATGGATTTGGAGCATGGAGACGATTATCTCGGGATTGCAAGATAACCAAACAAAACTTTTAGTGGATTTCTACTTATTTTATTAAATATCATCTCCACCAAACAGGACAAGCTTGCATCTGTTATAGTTTTGGAGAAAAATGTGTTCATTTCATGTATGCGCGAAATGCCTTAAAAATGGCTTTAAAATGGATTTGGAGCATGGAGACGATTATCTCGGGATTGCAATATAACCAAACAAAACTTTTAGTGGATTTCTACTTATTTTATTAAATATCATCTCCACCAACAGGACAAGCTTGCATCTGTTATAGTTTTGGAGAAAAATGTGTTCATTTCATGTATGCGCGAAATGCCTTAAAAATGGCTTTAAAATGGATTTGGAGCATGGAGACGATTATCTCGGGATTGCAAGATAACCAAACAAAACTTTTAGTGGATTTCTACTTATTTTATTAAATATCATCTCCACCAAACAGGACAAGCTTGCATCTGTTTATAGTTTTGGAGAAAAATGTGTTCATTTCATGTATGCGCGAAATGCCTTAAAAATGGCTTTAAAATGGATTTGGAGCATGGAGACGATTATCTCGGGATTGCAAGATAACCAAACAAAAACTTTAGTGGATTTCTACTTATTTTATTAAATATCATCTCCACCAAACAGGACAAGCTTGCATCTGTTATAGTTTTTGGAGAAAAATGTGTTCATTTCATGTATGCGCGAAATGCCTTAAAAATGGCTTTAAAATGGATTTGGAGCATGGAGACGATTATCTCGGGATTGCAAGATAACCAAACAAAACTTTTAGTGGATTTCTACTTATTTTATTAAATATCATCTCCACCAAACAGGACAAGCTTGCATCTGTTATAGTTTTGGAGAAAAATGTGTTCATTTCATGTATGCGCGAAATGCCTTAAAAATGGCTTTAAAATGGATTTGGAGCATGGAGACGATTATCTCGGGATTGCAATATAACCAAACAAAACTTTTAGTGGATTTCTACTTATTTTATTAAATATCATCTCCACCAAACAGGACAAGCTTGCATCTGTTATAGTTTTGGAGAAAAAATGTGTTCATTTCATGTATGCGCGAAATGCCTTAAAAATGGCTTTAAAATGGATTTGGAGCATGGAGACGATTATCTCGGGATTGCAAGATAACCAACAAAACTTTTAGTGGATTTCTACTTATTTATTAAATATCATCTCCACCAAACAGGACAAGCTTGCATCTGTTATAGTTTTGGAGAAAAATGGGTTCATTTCATGTATGCGCGAAATGCCTTAAAAATGGCTTTAAAATGGATTTGGAGCATGGAGACGATTATCTCGGGATTGCAAGATAACCAAACAAAACTTTTAGTGGATTTCTACTTATTTTATTAAATATCATCTCCACCAAACAGGACAAGCTTGCATCTGTTATAGTTTTGGAGAAAAATGTGTTCATTTCATGTATGCGCGAAATGCCTTAAAAATGCTTTAAAATGGATTTGGAGCATGGAGACGATTATCTCGGGATTGCAAGATAACCAAACAAAACTTTTAGTGGATTTCTACTTATTTTATTAAATAATCATCTCCACCAAAACAGGACAAGCTTGCATCTGTTATAGTTTTGGAGAAAAATGTGTTCATTTCATGTATGCGCGAAATGCCTTAAAAATGGCTTTAAAATGGATTTGGAGCATGGAGACGATTATCTCGGATTGCAATATAACCAAACAAAACTTTTAGTGGATTTCTACTTATTTTATTAAATATCATCTCCACCAAACAGGACAAGCTTGCATCTGTTATAGTTTTGGAGAAAAAATGTGTTCATTTCATGTATGCGCGAAATGCCTTAAAAATGGCTTTAAAATGGATTTGGAGCATGGAGACGATTATCTCGGGATTGCAAGATAACCAAACAAAACTTTAGTGGATTTCTACTTATTTTATTAAATATCATCTCCACCAAACAGGACAAGCTTGCATCTGTTATAGTTTTGGAGAAAAATGTGTTCATTTCATGTATGCGCGAAATGCCTTAAAAATGGCTTTAAAATGGATTTGGAGCATGGAGACGATTATCTCGGGATTGCAAGATAACCAAACAAAACTTTTAGTGGATTTCTACTTATTTTATTAATATCATCTCCACCAAACAGGACAAGCTTGCATCTGTTATAGTTTTGGAGAAAAATGTGTTCATTTCATGTATGCGCGAAATGCCTTAAAAATGGCTTTAAAATGGATTTGGAGCATGGAGACGATTATCTCGGATTGCAAGATAACCAAACAAAACTTTTAGTGGATTTCTACTTATTTTATTAAATATCATCTCCACCAAACAGGACAAGCTTGCATCTGTTATAGTTTTGGAGAAAAATGTGTTCATTTCATGTATGCGCGAAATGCCTTAAAAATGGCTTTAAAATGGATTTGGAGCATGGAGACGATTATCTCGGGATTGCAAGATAACCAAACAAAACTTTTAGTGGATTTCTACTTATTTTATTAAATATCATCTCCACCAAACAGGACAAGCTTGCATCTGTTATAGTTTTGGAGAAAAATGTGTTCATTTCATGTATGCGCGAAATGCCTTAAAAATGGCTTTAAAATGGATTTGGAGCATGGAGACGATTATCTCGGGATTGCAAGATAACCAAACAAAACTTTTAGTGGATTTCTACTTATTTTATTAAATATCATCTCCACCAAACAGGACAAGCTTGCATCTGTTATAGTTTTGGAGAAAAATGTGTTCATTTCATGTATGCGCGAAATGCCTTAAAAATGGCTTTAAAATGGATTTAGAGCATGGAGACGATTATCTCGGGATTGCAAGATAACCAAACAAAACTTTTAGTGGATTTCTACTTATTTTATTAAATATCATCTCCACCAAACAGGACAAGCTTGCATCTGTTATAGTTTTGGAGAAAAATGTGTTCATTTCATGTATGCGCGAAATGCCTTAAAAATGGCTTTAAAATTGATTTGGAGCATTGAGACGATTATCTCGGGATTGCAAGATAACCAAACAAAACTTTTAGTGGATTTCTACTTATTTTATTAAATATCATCTCCACCAAACAGGACAAGCTTGCATCTGTTATAGTTTTGGAGAAAAATGTGTTCATTTCATGTATGCGCGAAATGCCTTAAAAATGGCTTTAAAATGGATTTGGAGCATGGAGACGATTATCTCGGGATTGCAAGATAACCAAACAAAACTTTTAGTGGATTTCTACTTATTTTATTAAATATCATCTCCACCAAACAGGACAAGCTTGCATCTGTTATAGTTTTGGAGAAAAATGTGTTCATTTCATGTATGCGCGAAATGCCTTAAAAATGGCTTTAAAATGGATTTGGAGCATGGAGACGATTATCTCGGGATTGCAATATAACCAAACAAAACTTTTAGTGGATTTCTACTTATTTTATTAAATATCATCTCCACCAAACAGGACAAGCTTGCATCTGTTATAGTTTTGGAGAAAAATGTGTTCATTTCATGTATGCGCGAAATGCCTTAAAAATGGCTTTAAAATGGATTTGGAGCATGGAGACGATTATCTCGGGATTGCAAGATAACCAAACAAAACTTTTAGTGGATTTCTACTTATTTTATTAAATATCATCTCCACCAAACAGGACAAGCTTGCATCTGTTATAGTTTTGGAGAAAAATGTGTTCATTTCATGTATGCGCGAAATGCCTTAAAAATGGCTTTAAAATGGATTTGGAGCATGGAGACGATTATCTCGGGATTGCAAGATAACCAAACAAAACTTTTAGTGGATTTCTACTTATTTTATTAAATATCATCTCCACCAAACAGGACAAGCTTGCATCTGTTATAGTTTTGGAGAAAAATGTGTTCATTTCATGTATGCGCGAAATGCCTTAAAAATGGCTTTAAAATGGATTTGGAGCATGGAGACGATTATCTCGGGATTGCAATATAACCAAACAAAACTTTTAGTGGATTTCTACTTATTTTATTAAATATCATCTCCACCAAACAGGACAAGCTTGCATCTGTTATAGTTTTGGAGAAAAATGTGTTCATTTCATGTATGCGCGAAATGCCTTAAAAATGGCTTTAAAATGGATTTGGAGCATGGAGACGATTATCTCGGGATTGCAAGATAACCAAACAAAACTTTTAGTGGATTTCTACTTATTTTATTAAATATCATCTCCACCAAACAGGACAAGCTTGCATCTGTTATAGTTTTGGAGAAAAATGTGTTCATTTCATGTATGCGCGAAATGCCTTAAAAATGGCTTTAAAATGGATTTGGAGCATGGAGACGATTATCTCGGGATTGCAATATAACCAAACAAAACTTTTAGTGGATTTCTACTTATTTTATTAAATATCATCTCCACCAAACAGGACAAGCTTGCATCTGTTATAGTTTTGGAGAAAAATGTGTTCATTTCATGTATGCGCGAAATGCCTTAAAAATGGCTTTAAAATGGATTTGGAGCATGGAGACGATTATCTCGGGATTGCAAGATAACCAAACAAAACTTTTAGTGGATTTCTACTTATTTTATTAAATATCATCTCCACCAAACAGGACAAGCTTGCATCTGTTATAGTTTTGGAGAAAAATGTGTTCATTTCATGTATGCGCGAAATGCCTTAAAAATGGCTTTAAAATGGATTTGGAGCATGGAGACGATTATCTCGGGATTGCAAGATAACCAAACAAAACTTTTAGTGGATTTCTACTTATTTTATTAAATATCATCTCCACCAAACAGGACAAGCTTGCATCTGTTATAGTTTTGGAGAAAAATGTGTTCATTTCATGTATGCGCGAAATGCCTTAAAAATGGCTTTAAAATGGATTTGGAGCATGGAGACGATTATCTCGGGATTGCAAGATAACCAAACAAAACTTTTAGTGGATTTCTACTTATTTTATTAAATATCATCTCCACCAAACAGGACAAGCTTGCATCTGTTATAGTTTTGGAGAAAAATGTGTTCATTTCATGTATGCGCGAAATGCCTTAAAAATGGCTTTAAAATGGATTTGGAGCATGGAGACGATTATCTCGGGATTGCAATATAACCAAACAAAACTTTTAGTGGATTTCTACTTATTTTATTAAATATCATCTCCACCAAACAGGACAAGCTTGCATCTGTTATAGTTTTGGAGAAAAATGTGTTCATTTCATGTATGCGCGAAATGCCTTAAAAATGGCTTTAAAATGGATTTGGAGCATGGAGACGATTATCTCGGGATTGCAAGATAACCAAACAAAACTTTTAGTGGATTTCTACTTATTTTATTAAATATCATCTCCACCAAACAGGACAAGCTTGCATCTGTTATAGTTTTGGAGAAAAATGTGTTCATTTCATGTATGCGCGAAATGCCTTAAAAATGGCTTTAAAATGGATTTGGAGCATGGAGACGATTATCTCGGGATTGCAAGATAACCAAACAAAACTTTTAGTGGATTTCTACTTATTTTATTAAATATCATCTCCACCAAACAGGACAAGCTTGCATCTGTTATAGTTTTGGAGAAAAATGTGTTCATTTCATGTATGCGCGAAATGCCTTAAAAAAGGCTTTAAAATGGATTTGGAGCATGGAGACGATTATTTCGGGATTGCAAGATAACCAAACAAAACTTTTAGTGTATTTCTACTTATTTTATTAAATATCATCTCCACCAAACAGGACCAGCTTGCATCTGTTATAGTTTTGGAGAAAAATGTGTTCATTTCATGTATGCGCGAAATGCCTTAAAAATGGCTTTAAAATGGATTTGGAGCATGGAGACGATTATCTCGGGATTGCAAGATAACCAAACAAAACTTTTAGTGGATTTCTACTTATTTTATTAAATATCATCTCCACCAAACAGGACAAGCTTGCATCTGTTATAGTTTTGGAGAAAAATGTGTTCATTTCATGTATGCGCGAAATGCCTTAAAAATGGCTTTAAAATGGATTTGGAGCATGGAGACGATTATCTCGGGATTGCAAGATAACCAAACAAAACTTTTAGTGGATTTCTACTTATTTTATTAAATATCATCTCCACCAAACAGGACAAGCTTGCATCTGTTATAGTTTTGGAGAAAAATGTGTTCATTTCATGTATGCGCGAAATGCCTTAAAAATGGCTTTAAAATGGATTTGGAGCATGGAGACGATTATCTCGGGATTGCAAGATAACCAAACAAAACTTTTAGTGGATTTCTACTTATTTTATTAAATATCATCTCCACCAAACAGGACAAGCTTGCATCTGTTATAGTTTTGGAGAAAAATGTGTTCATTTCATGTATGCGCGAAATGCCTTAAAAATGGCTTTAAAATGGATTTGGAGCATGGAGACGATTATCTCGGGATTGCAATATAACCAAACAAAACTTTTAGTGGATTTCTACTTATTTTATTAAATATCATCTCCACCAAACAGGACAAGCTTGCATCTGTTATAGTTTTGGAGAAAAATGTGTTCATTTCATGTATGCGCGAAATGCCTTAAAAATGGCTTTAAAATGGATTTGGAGCATGGAGACGATTATCTCGGGATTGCAAGATAACCAAACAAAACTTTTAGTGGATTTCTACTTATTTTATTAAATATCATCTCCACCAAACAGGACAAGCTTGCATCTGTTATAGTTTTGGAGAAAAATGTGTTCATTTCATGTATGCGCGAAATGCCTTAAAAATGGCTTTAAAATGGATTTGGAGCATGGAGACGATTATCTCGGGATTGCAAGATAACCAAACAAAACTTTTAGTGGATTTCTACTTATTTTATTAAATATCATCTCCACCAAACAGGACAAGCTTGCATGTGTTATAGTTTTGGAGAAAAATGTGTTCATTTCATGTATGCGCAAAATGCCTTTGAAATGGCTTTAAAATGGATTTGGAGCATGGAGACGATTATCTCGGGATTGCAAGATAACCAAACAAAACTTTTAGTGGATTTCTACTTATTTTATTAAATATCATCTCCACCAAACAGGACAAGCTTGCATCTGTTATAGTTTTGGAGAAAAATGTGTTCATTTCATGTATGCGCGAAATGCCTTAAAAATGGCTTTAAAATGGATTTGGAGCATGGAGACGATTATCTCGGGATTGCAAGATAACCAAACAAAACTTTTAGTGGTTTTCTACTTATTTTATTAAATATCATCTCCACCAAACAGGACAAGCTTGCATGTGTTATAGTTTTGGAGAAAAATGTGTTCATTTCATGTATGCGCAAAATGCCTTTGAAATGGCTTTAAAATGGATTTGGAGCATGGAGACGATTATCTCAGGATGGCAATATAAACAAACGAAACTTTTAGTAGATTTCTACTTATTTTATTAAATATTATCTCCACCAAACAGGACAAGCTTGCATCTGTTATAGTTTTGGAGAAAAATGTGTTCATTTCATGTATGCGCGAAATGCCTTAAAAATGGCTTTAAAATGGATTTGGAGCATGGAGACGATTATCTCGGGATTGCAATATAACCAAACAAAACTTTTAGTGGATTTCTACTTATTTTATTAAATATCATCTCCACCAAACAGGACAAGCTTGCATCTGTTATAGTTTTGGAGAAAAATGTGTTCATTTCATGTATGCGCGAAATGCCTTAAAAATGGCTTTAAAATGGATTTGGAGCATGGAGACGATTATCTCGGGATTGCAAGATAACCAAACAAAACTTTTAGTGGATTTCTACTTATTTTATTAAATATCATCTCCACCAAACAGGACAAGCTTGCATCTGTTATAGTTTTGGAGAAAAATGTGTTCATTTCATGTATGCGCGAAATGCCTTAAAAATGGCTTTAAAATGGATTTGGAGCATGGAGACGATTATCTCGGGATTGCAAGATAACCAAACAAAACTTTTAGTGGATTTCTACTTATTTTATTAAATATCATCTCCACCAAACAGGACAAGCTTGCATCTGTTATAGTTTTGGAGAAAAATGTGTTCATTTCATGTATGCGCGAAATGCCTTAAAAATGGCTTTAAAATGGATTTGGAGCATGGAGACGATTATCTCGGGATTGCAAGATAACCAAACAAAACTTTTAGTGGATTTCTACTTATTTTATTAAATATCATCTCCACCAAACAGGACAAGCTTGCATCTGTTATAGTTTTGGAGAAAAATGTGTTAATTTCATGTATGCGCGAAATGCCTTAAAAATGGCTTTAAAATGGATTTGGAGCATGGAGACGATTATCTCGGGATTGCAATATAACCAAACAAAACTTTTAGTGGATTTCTACTTATTTTATTAAATATCATCTCCACCAAACAGGACAAGCTTGCATCTGTTATAGTTTTGGAGAAAAATGTGTTCATTTCATGTATGCGCGAAATGCCTTAAAAATGGCTTTAAAATGGATTTGGAGCATGGAGACGATTATCTCGGGATTGCAAGATAACCAAACAAAACTTTTAGTGGATTTCTACTTATTTTATTAAATATCATCTCCACCAAACAGGACAAGCTTGCATCTGTTATAGTTTTGGAGAAAAATGTGTTCATTTCATGTATGCGCGAAATGCCTTAAAAATGGCTTTAAAATGGATTTGGAGCATGGAGACGATTATCTCGGGATTGCAAGATAACCAAACAAAACTTTTAGTGGATTTCTACTTATTTTATTAAATATCATCTCCACCAAACAGGACAAGCTTGCATCTGTTATAGTTTTGGAGAAAAATGTGTTCATTTCATGTATGCGCGAAATGCCTTAAAAATGGCTTTAAAATGGATTTGGAGCATGGAGACGATTATCTCGGGATTGCAAGATAACCAAACAAAACTTTTAGTGGATTTCTACTTATTTTATTAAATATCATCTCCACCAAACAGGACAAGCTTGCATCTGTTATAGTTTTGGAGAAAAATGTGTTCATTTCATGTATGCGCGAAATGCCTTAAAAATGGCTTTAAAATGGATTTGGAGCATGGAAGAACATTCTGTTCTTCATTGACTGGGACATTGACTATGGTATGGATTGTCATGGGACCCCCTTATTGGATTATGCTGGACCTGGATTTGTTTTTCTTTTGAATAAATTGGTGAATGAGGGAATGTTTTGAGGAGTGTTTTTTCAGATAAAACTTTTTTTTTTGTTGTCTATTTTTTTTTATTACTGACTGGGTTTGTGATGTCGGATATCTGATAGACGCGTGACATCACTAATCCCAGGGCTTGATGCCAGGTGACATTACACATTTGGCATCAACCCCTTATATTACCTCGTTTTCCACCGCACCAGGGCACGGGATAAGTTGGGGCGAAGCACCAGGATTGGCACATCTAATGGATGTGCCACTTCTGGGGCGGCTGTGGCCTGCTATTTTTAGGCTGGGGAGTGTCCAATAACAGTGGGCCTCCCTAGTCTGAGAATACTAGACCACAGCTGTCTGCTTTACCTTGGCTGGTGATCCAATTTGGGGGGACCCCATGTTTTTTGTTTTAAATTATTTATTTAATTTAAAATAACAGCGTGGGGTGCCCTCTGTTTTAGATTACCAGCCAAGCTGAAGCTGCCAGCTGTGGTTTGCAGGCTGCAGCCATCTGCTTTACCCTAGCTGGCTACAAAAGTATGGGGGACCCATTGTCGTTTGTTTTTTTTTAAATTATTTTTGATTTATTTTTTGGATAAATACAAGGCTAAGCACACATTAGTGCCACATGAAAGTTACTAAAGGGTGCCAGCTTAGAATATGCAGGGGGGGTAGGACATTATATGTCTTTCTCATCTATCTATCTATCTATCTATCTATCTATCTATCCCTCTGTTCATTCATTCATCCCTCTATCTCTCTGTCTCTATATCTATCTATTCATCTCTATATCTACTCTTCTATTTATCTTTCTTGCTGCTTCCGTTTTTTGCGGTACGCAAAAAAAAAACGGAAGGCACACGGATGACACACGGATGTATTCGTGAAAAAATTGGGCATTTTTTTCGGACCGCAAAAACGGAACGGTCATGTGAATGTAGCCTACATGTTTTCCCTATGGGGGTAGGGGTTGGTACAGAACGATGGTGAGGGGGAGGTCGGTACAGAGCGCCGTGTGTGTGTGTGTGTGGGGGAGGGTTGCAGAGCCTGATATGTGTGGCGCAGAGCCCGATGTGTGTGTGTGTGTGTGTGTGTGTGTGTGGCACAGAGCCCGATGTGGGGCTGTTATTTTCATTGCTAGAGTGAGAACAGATCAGGTGCTGGGGTAGAATACTGACAGGGAATGTGTGTGCAGGGGGCGGGCATTGGACGGGGCTGGACAGTGAGGCCGGGCGGTGCCAGCTCTAACTGAGGTTTTGCACAGGAAGTGGTCAGTTTGCTAGAGCAAAATGTAAACAAAGAACTGCAGAGAATAAAGGGATAATTCAACTGGAACAAAAGTTAGAAAACAAAAAATAACAATGTAGGGGTGTTTTATATGACAATACAGCACAGATAAACTCAAATTTTTTTGGTAAGCTAATGTCGGACAACTTCTTTAATTTGCTTGAGTCAGATTTATGGTACAATTGGAAATGTTTTGGTAGGGTTTTTAGGTGTTCCGCCTCATGCAGAGTCTTTGTTTTCTCAATGTCCCTGATGTGCTCACGGACTCCCACCTTTAACCCCCTAACCACTGGACGATTTTTCCGTTTTTGTTTTTTGCTCCCCTTTTTCCGAGAGTCGTAACTTTTTTATTTTTCTCGTCAATCTTGCCATAAGAGGGCTTGTTTTTTGCAGGACGTATTGGTCTTTTAAGTGAAACCATGAGTTTTACCATATATGGTACTGGAAAACAGCACAAAATTTCCACGTGTGGAAAAATTACAAAAAAGTGTGATTGGACAATGGTTTATGGGGTACTTTATTCACCGTGTTCACTGTATGGTAAAACTGATGGGTGGGTGTGATACTTCAGGTTGGTATGAGTTCGTTGATACCAAACATGTTTAGGTTTACTTTTATCTAAGGGGTTAAAAAAAGGTTTGTCCAAAAAATTGGAGCACTTTCAGCGCCATTTTCTGCAACTTGTAGTGTTCTCATTTTTCGGGATATGGGGCTCACTGATGGCTTATTTGTTTGCATTTTGCAATTTGTGAAGACCAAAAAACTTAACTTTGCCGGTTGGAATTTTTTTTTACGGCTACGACGTCTACCGGTCATATTAATTCGTTTTAGATTTTGATAGACTGGGCATTTCTGAACTCTGTGATACCAAATGAGTGTATATTTATTATTTCTTTGTCGCTCCATTGGGAGACCCAGACAATTGGGTGTATAGCTTCTGCCTCCGGAGGCCACACAAAGTATTACACTTTTAAAAAAGTGTAACCCCTCCCCTCTGCCTATACACCCTCCCGTGGATCACGGGCTCCTCAGTTTTATGCTTTGTGTGGAAGGAGGCACACATCCACTCATGGAAAAAAAAAAAAAAAGAGTTATCATACATAGTATGACAGAAGAAAAGAAGTCCCCTATGGGGTCCCCGGCATGCTCCCTTCTCACCCTACTATGTCGGCGGTGTTGTTAAGGTTGAGGTACCCATTGCGGGTACAAAGGCTGGAGCTACATGCCGTCTCCTTCACCATCCCTTATGCGGCTCTGGGAGAAGTGGGAGCTTCATCGGTCATTCACCTGCTGAGACCGTGCTCCATCCGCAGCCCCTGGTGGAACCTGCTGGACCGGAGCGTTTTCATCCCCAGGGACCGGGCCCTGCACCTTCATGGTACTCTGTGTCCCCATGGGGGGACGGTACGGGGAGAGAGGTCGCCTCTCTCCCCAGTAGCGCCGTCCGTTGTTTTTTCATCGGACTTCCGCGCCGGCCGTGCCTGCTTGTCGGGCATGGCCTTAAATTTAGTCCCCGGCTTCATCGCGGCCTAGTCGCGAAAAATCCCGCCCCCGGGCCTGCTTGTCAGGGGGAAGGGCGGTATTACCGACAGAGGGCTGGAGCATCGTTGCATGCCTCCCCTCCCCTCTTATGGACCACTATGGGGCCTCCAGATTCCCGCCTTTTGCTGGCGCCGCCCATGGCTCCACTCCCTCCTTGAGAGCTCCGGCGGCCATGTTTGGCATTCTGCCGGTGTATGCTGCAGCTGCACATCTCTACAGCTCTGGGGGACCCACGACAGGGAATCTGGAGGACACCAGCGGTTGGTAAGCCACACCGGTCACCCGGTGCTGGTTCCCCTAGGGTGCCGTGATATATATATCTACATATATTATATATATTCGGAACGGCTGTTTAACCCTTTCCCATATACCCTCAGTGGTCGCTCTCCTAAGGGACACTTATTGCTTGCAGCATGTCGTCCACAAGGAGTAAAGCCCTTAAGACACAGGTTTTTTTCGCAGCCTGTACCTCTTGTGGGGCTATGTTGCCTGCGGGATCCACCTACCCTCACTGTGATCAATGCTCGACTCCTGCCACGCTTGCTCAGCCGGAGCCCGGGGCACTTGTGGGCCCCTCGGCTCATGTAGATCCCCCTGCTCCTCCTGAGCAGGCTGCAGGGACAGAGTCACCGTCATTGGCCTCTTTCGCTGAGAAACTCTCTGTCACTTTCTCAATCCATTGCACAGTTTATGGACAAATGGTCATCTAAGCTCCTTGAGGCTTTGCAATCCATACCGGGCTCTTCACAGGCCCCGGCCCCTGTTAGTTTGTCTCCTCCAGGGCCTTCTCGGTCCGCGCCGCAGCGCGCTCCCAGGATAGCCCCTAGGTCCCAGGCGGAGGACTCCTGCCTGGATCGCAGTCCCAGACCGGCTAAGCGGCCTCGCTGGGACTCTTCCCCGGCTTCCTCACGCTGCTCTGGATCTCAGCTGGAGGACTCTCAGGATGACGAGGCGGACGTGGGAGCTCAGGGCTCTGACCCTGACTTCGCCCTCAACCTTGATACCCCTGAGGGGGACGCCTTAGTAAATGATCTTATTTCGTCCATCAACCAGGTGTTGGATCTCTCTCCCCCGCCTCCAACGGTAGAGGAGTCGGTTTCTCAGCAGGAGAAACACCAATTTCGATTCCCCAAACGTACGCGCAATACGTTCTTTGATCACTCTAACTTCAGGGACGCTGTCCAGAAGCCCAGAGCGGTCCCGGAAAAGCGTTTTGCTAAAAGGCACTCTGACACGCGTTATCCCTTTTCACCTTAGGTCGTTAAGGGCTGGGCGCACTCACCCAAGGTGGATCCGCCAGTCTCTAGATTGGCTGCTAGGTCCGTTGTGTCTGTTGCCGATGGCTCATCCCTGAAGGATGCCACTGACAGACAGATAGAGCTCTTGGTGAAGTCTATTTATGAGGCCACGGGCGCGTCTTTTGCCCCGGCCTTTGCGGCTGTGTGGGCTCTCCAAGAAAT
This sequence comes from Anomaloglossus baeobatrachus, assembly GCF_048569485.1. NCBI lineage: Eukaryota > Metazoa > Chordata > Amphibia > Anura > Aromobatidae > Anomaloglossus > Anomaloglossus baeobatrachus. The sequence continues at coordinate 152,721 of NW_027442186.1, read as the reverse complement.
CTCGGCATGTCTGACTGAGATTAATGCTGTCACGCGGAATTCTGCTCCGCATGTGTCTTCCTTGACCTCTCAGGCATCAGCATTTTCGTCCTAAGCCATGAACGCCGTCCTGGACTCTGCTAGCCGTACGGCTGTAGCATCCGCTAACTCCGTGGCAGTCCGCAGGGCCATATGGCTGCGCGAATGGAAAGCAGACTCTGCTTCCAAAAGGTTCTTAACTGGTTTGCCTTTTTCTGGCGAACGTTTGTTTGGCGAACGGTTGGATGAGATTATTAAGGAATCCTCGGGAAAGGACTCCTCCTTACCCCAGTCCAAACCTAAGAGACCTCAGCAGAGAAAAATCCAATCGAGGTTTCGGTCCTTTCGTCCCTCCGTCAAACCCCAATCCTCTTCGTCCAACCGGCTGGAGAAAGGCCAGAGGAACTCCTATGGGTGGCGGTCCAAGTCACGCCCCCAAAAGGCCGCAGGAGGCACTGCCTCCAAGACGGCCTCCTCATGACTCTCGGCCTCATCTAGCCACATCCTCGGTCGGTGGCAGGCTCTCCCGCTTTGGCGACGCCTGGTGGCCACACGTTCAAGACCGATGGGTGAGAGACATTCTGTCTCATGGTTACAGGATAGAGTTCAGCTCTCGACCTACGGCTCGTTTTTTCAGAACCTCCCCACCCCCCGCACAGGCAGACGCACTGTTTCAGGCAGTGGACGCTCTAAAGATGGAAGGAGTTGTGATTCCCGTTCCCCTTCAGGAACGTGGTCGCGGATTTTACTCCAACTTGTTCGTGGTGCCAAAAAAGGACGGGTCTTTCCGTCCCGTTCTGGACCTCAAGCTGCTCAACAGACATGTGAGAACCAGACGGTTTCGGATGGAATCTCTCCGCTCGGTCATCGCCTCGATGTCACAAGGAGACTTCCTAGCATCGATCGACATCAAGGATGCTTATCTCCATGTGCCGATCGCACCCGAACACCAACGTTTCCTGCGTTTCGCCATCGGGGACGAACACCTTCAGTTCGTCGCATTGCCCTTCGGCCTGGCGACAGCCCCACGGGTCTTCACCAAAGTCATGGCATCCGTCGTGGCGGTCCTGCACTCTCAGGGCCACTCGGTAATCCCATACTTGAACGATCTCCTAGTCAGGGCCCCTTCTCGGGTGGCGTGTCAACGAAGTCTTACCGTCACTCTGGCGACTCTCCAGCAGTTCGGGTGGATCATCAATTTCCCGAAATCCAAGTTGACGCCGACCCAATCACTGACTTACCTCGGGATGGAGTTTCATACCCTTCCAGCGTTAGTCAAGCTACCGCGGGACAAACAGCTTTCTCTGCAGGCGGGGGTGCAGTCACTTCTTCGGAGTCAGTCACACCCCTTAAGGCGCCTCATGCACTTCCTGGGGAAGATGGTTGCTCCTATGGAGGCAGTGCCGTTCGCGCAATTCCATCTACGGCCACTCCAATGGGACATTCTTCGCAAATGGGACAAGAGTTCGTCTTCCCTCGACAAGAACATCTCTCTTTCACTTGCAACCAAAACATCACTTCAGTGGTGGCTCCTACCCACATCTCTGTCTCGTGGAAAATCCTTCCTCCCCCCAACCTGGGCCGTGGTCACCACGGACGCGAGCCTGTCAGGTTGGGGAGTGGTTTTTCTCCACCACAGGGCTCAAGGAACCTGGACTCCAATAGAATCGTCCCTTCATATCAATATTCTGGAGATAAGGGCAGTATATCTAGCCCTATTGGCTTTCCATCGGTGGCTGGAGGGCAGGCAGATCCGAATCCAGTCGGATAACGCCACTGCCGTCGCCTACATCAACCACCAAGGCGGCACTCGCAGTCGTCAAGCCTTCCAGGAAGTCGAGCGGATTCTGCAGTGGGTGGAAGTCACAGGCTCCACCATCTCCGCAGTTCACATCCCGGGCGTGGAAAACTGGGAAGCAGATTTTCTCAGTCGTCAGGGCATGGACGCGGGGGAATGGTCTCTTCACCCAGACGTGTTTCGAGAGATCTGTCGCCGCTGGGGAATGCCGGACGTCGATCTCATGGCATCGAGACACAACAACAAGGTCCCGGCCTTCATGGCACGGTCTCAGGATCACAGAGCTCTGGCAGCGGACGCTCTGGTCCAGGATTTGTCGCAGTTTCGACTGCCATATGTGTTTCCCCCTCTGGCAATGCTGCCCAGAGTACTACACAAGATCCGGTCCGACTGCCGTCGCGCCATTCTCGTCGCTCCAGACTGGCCGAGGCGGTCGTGGTATCCGGATCTGTGGCATCTCACGGTGGGTCAACCGTGGGCGCTTCCAGACCGTCCAGACTTGCTGTCACAAGGGCCGTTTTTCCATCTGAATTCTGTGGCCCTCAACCTGACTGTGTGGCCATTGAGTCCTGGCTCCTAGCGTCTTCAGGGTTATCTCAGGATGTCATTGCCACCATGAGACAAGCCAGGAAGCCAACGTCCGCCAAAATCTATTACAGGTCTTGGCAACTTTTCTTATCCTGGTGCTCTGATAACGGTTTGTCTCCATGGCCGTTTGCTTTACCCACATTTCTTTCATTCCGACAATCTGGAATGGACAAGGGTTTGTCCCTCGGCTCTCTCAAGGGCCAAGTGTCGGCGCTCTCCGTGTTTTTTTTTCAAAAGCGTCTAGCCAGGCTTCCGCAGGTCCGCACGTTCCTGCAGGGGGTTTGCCACATGGTCCCACCTTACAAACGTCCGTTGGATCCTTGGGATCTTAACAGGGTTCTGACGGCTCTTCAAAAGCCGCCTTTTGAGCCGCTGCGGGATGTTTCTCTTTCCCGTCTTTCTCAGAAGGTGGCCTTCCTGGTGGCGGTCACATCACTTCGGAGAGTGTCTGAGCTTGCAGCGCTGTCATGCAAAGCCCCCTTCCTGGTTTTTCACCAGGATAAGGTGGTTCTGCGTCCTGTCCCGGAATTTCTTCCTAAGGTGGTATCCCCCTTTCATCTAAATCAGGATATCTCCTTGCCTTCCTTTTTCCCTAATCCAATTCACCAGTGTGAAAAGGATTTGCACTCTTTGGATCTAGTGAGAGCACTCCGGTTCTACGTGTCTCGCACGGCGCCCCTGCGCCGTTCAGACGCGCTCTTTGTCCTTGTCGCTGGCCAGCGTAAGGGCTCTCAGGCCTCCAAGTCAACCTTGGCTCGGTGGATCAAGGAACCGATTCTCAAGGCCTACCGTTCTTCTGGGCTTCCACTTCCTTCAGGGTTGAAAGCCCATTCTACCAGAGCCGTAGGAGCGTCCTGGGCTTTGCGGCACCGGGCGACGGCTCAGCAGGTGTGTCAGGCAGCTACATGGTCTAGTCTGCACACTTTCACGAAGCACTATCAAGTGCATGCCTATGCTTCGGCAGACGCCAGTCTAGGTAGGAGAGTCCTCCAGGCGGCGGTTGCCTACCTGTAAGAGGGGACCGTTTTCGGCTCCTTTTATTGAGGTATTCTTTTACCCACCCAGGGACTACTCTTGGACGTCCCAATTGTCTGGGTCTCCCAATGGAGCGACAAAGAAAAAGGGAATTTTGTTTACTTACCGTAAATTCCTTTTCTTCTAGCTCCTATTGGGAGACCCAGCACCCGCCCCTGTGCCCTTCGGGCTGGTTGTTCTTTTGTGTACACATGTTGTTGATGTTGATTTGTTCTTATGGTTCATGGTCTTCAGTTCTCCGAACATCCTTCGGATTGAATTTACCCTAGACCAATTTATAAGTTTTCTCCTTCCTGCTTTTGCACCAAAACTGAGGAGCCCGTGATCCACGGGAGGGTGTATAGGCAGAGGGGAGGGGTTACACTTTTTTAAAAGTGTAATACTTTGTGTGGCCTCCGGAGGCAGAAGCTATACACCCAATTGTCTGGGTCTCCCAATAGGAGCTAGAAGAAAAGGAATTTACGGTAAGTAAACAAAATTCCCTTTTTTTTAACCCTCTTATTTTTAGTGGGGCGAATGGGGAGTGATTTAAATTTTTAGTTGGTTTTTTTAATTCTTTAAAACTTTTTTTTAAATTTTTTTTATTTTAATAGTCCCCCTCGGGGTAAGGATTAGCTGTCTGATCGCTTGTTCATTTCTGCTGATCAGAGCGGCAGAGCTCTGATCAGCTGAAATGCTGCTGTCCTGTTACAACCAGCCGGCTGTAACAGGATGTGAGTCATGAGTCATGACATAACCCTGTGCTACCATGGCAACCATCGGCTTCCCGTGATCGCGTCACGGGGACTCCGATAGCGTCGAGGAAAGGAAATTTCCCTGCCATGGCCATTTACATTGCGCTGTCAGTAATTGACAGCGCGGTCTAAGGGATTAAAAGGCATGGGTGAATCGTGGATCCACCCTTTCTTGTAAGCTACACATGTCTGCTGTTCAGATCAGCATATATGTGCGGAAATCGGTGCCGGTTTACTGCAGCAGCCGACGATGATTACACCGCCATTATCTACGATGTACCCAGTACGTCCAATGTCTGTAAGAGGTTAAGTCCCTTGTGGTCATTCCTATGTAGATTTTCTGGCATGGATACTGGGCGTAATAAATCACGCCCTTAGAAGCACAAATATGTTGGTGATTTATTGTGTAAGTTTGTGTTCTTTCCGATTTTTTAATGGGAATCTGTCACCAGATTTGGGGACTACAAGCTGTGTCCAATACCACTGAGTTCTTATATACAGCATTCCAAAATACTGTATATAAGAGCCTAGGCCGCTCTGTAAAACGGAAAAAGTACTTTTATAATACTCACCTAGGGTGGGTCCAGTCCAATGGGTGTTGCAGCTCTCCAGTGCGGTGCCTCCTCTTTCAGGTCTGACGCATCCTCTCTGCTGCGATTTTCGGCCTCCTTCTTCCCAGTCCGGTGTGGATGATGTGTCTACGTCATCCACACGAGCCGACATTGCGGTCCTGCGCAGGCACATTCATCTGCCCTGCTGATCAAAGTACTGTAATGTGCAGGCGTGAGGAAAGGTTAACCCCTTCACGACCGGCCGACTTTACACTTTCCGGTATTTTTGGGGGGTTTGCCATTCTTCTGACAGACGTAACTTTTTTTATTTTTCAGTCAATATGGTCATGTGAGGGCTCATTTTTTGCAGAATGAGCTGTAATTTTAAATGAAACCGTGAGTTTTACCATGCAGTGTACTGTAAAATGGCAAAAAAATTCCAAATGTGGAGAAATTGCAAAAAAAAGTGTGATTGCTCTATTGTTTTTGAGACATTTTATTCACTGTGTTCACTATATGGTAAACCTGATGTGCTGCTGTGATGCCTGAGGTTACTGCAAGTTTGTAGACACCAAACATGAATAGGTTTATTTTAATCTAAGGGGTTAAAAAAATAATCAGAAGTTTGTCCGAAAAAAGTGACGGACGTTTTGCGCCATTTTCTGAGACCCATAGCGTTCTCATTTTTTTAAATCTATGGCTCAGTGATGGCTTTTGTTAGTATCTCGAGCTGACGTTTTTAACAGTATCATTTTCTTTATCGTTCCTTTGGGAGACCCAGACCTTGGGTGTTTAGCTTCTGCCTCCGGAGGACACACAAAGTACTACACTTGAAAGTGTAGCTCCTCCCTCTGAGCTTATACACCCCCTGGTGAGCAGACCCAGCCAGTTTATCGCTTTGTGTTCAGGAGGCATACATCCACACATGCATTCTCATATGATTTTTTCCTTTTTGGAATGAGATTGAAGAAGTGCGGGTCCACGTCTGGACCCCCGGCATGTCCCTTCTCACCCCACTGTGTCGGCGGTGTTGTAAAGTTGATTTCCAAGGCTGGAGCCTTACATGCCGTGCTCCTTCACCATCCCTCCTGGGCTCTGGCTTGAAGTGGGAGCCAGCACAGTCTCCATGCCTGGCAGGAGACCGGTCTCCATCCGCAGCCCTTCAGGACCCTGCTGGACCGGAGCACTCATCCCCAGGGACCTGGCCCTGCGTCTCAGCAGCTAAGTACCTGAGACGTTTATATATTGGGGGTCCCTGTGCTTTATTGTTTGGGGAGAGTGTGCTTACTGTATTTATTGGCATTTCCGGCGGATTCTCTAGCTGTCGCCCGAGAACCGGTCTCTGGTTGTGGACCACTGTATATACTCTCTGGGGTTCATTCTCTTGCAGAGCCCCCGCTCCAGCAGCATGTCTCACATGAGGAGCAAGGCTCCAAAGCTTTATACTGTATGCGCTGCATGTAAGCTCCAGCTGCATGAACCGAGCACCTATCCACATTGTGATGTCTGCTCTAACTTGGTGGTGCCACAGCATGGAGTCTCACCCCCAGTGGTCTCTCAGGCTGCTCCTGCACCTGTGGCTGAACCCCCGGCTTGGGTAGAATCCTTTTCTAGGTCTATTTCCCAGTCTTTTGCTGAGTCCATGGGACTTCTGTCCAGGACTTTGATGAATATGCATCAGCCCCCTTCACAGGGTGCCTCTACTGCTAAGGGTCCCTTAGGACCGGAGCTCACAGAGGATTCATCATCAGGGCCCAGACCCCGTCCTCCTAAGAGGAGACGCAGGGTTTCCTCTCCCTCCTCCTCCCGCGGCTCTGATTCAAGAGCTGACTCGCAGGATGAGGAGGATGCCTTTACAGGGGGCTCGGAGGCTAACTCCATGTACCCCATTGATCTGTCCGAGGGTGACTCAGATCTTAGTGACTTGATTGCTTCCATTAATTCTGTACTGGATCTCAATCCGCCAGTATCAGAGGAACAACCCTCTCTGGCAGAAAAACACCAGTTTACCTAGCCTAAGAGAGCAAAGAGTGTGTTCTTTAACCACTCCAGTTTTCAGGCTGCTGTGACCAAGCCCAGGGCCTGTGCTGACAAACGCTTCCCAAAGCGTGGTTCTGATGACCGTTTTCCCTTTCCACCTGAGGTGGTCAAGGAGTGGGCTCATTCACCAAAGGTAGACCCTTCGGTGTCTAGGCTCTCAGCCCGGACCGTTGTGTCGGTGGCTGATGGCACCTCCCTTAAGGATTCCACTGACTGTCAGATTGACCTTCTGGCCAAATCCGTGTATGAAGCGGCGGGGGCCGCGTTTTCCCCGACTTTTGCAGCAGGAGATGCATTCCCTCACCAGGGAATCTATGCCCGAAATGGTTGCCTTAACTTCTCAAGCTTCAGCTTTTTCATCTTACGCCATGTCTGCCATGCTGGAGGCTTCTCACCGCACTGCGGTGGCTTCGGCTAATTCCCTCATTATCCGCAGGATCTTGTGGCTTCGAGAGTGGAAGGCAGATGCTTCTTCTAAGAAGTACCTTGCTGGGCTCCCTTTTGCTGGGTCCCGGCTGTTCGGAGAACAGCTGGATGAAATTATTAAGGAAGCTACTTTCGGGAAGAGTACTTCCATGCCACAAACCAAAACCAGGAAACCTGCCCAGGGTAGGAGTCAGTCGAGGTTTCGCTCCTTTCGTTCCTCCAACTGGTCGTCCTCTAAGCCCTCGGCCTTGTCCGCTAACTCAGCCAAGGACCAGAAATCCAACTGGCGCCCAAAAGCGCGTCCACAGAAGACCGCAGGAGGTGCTGCCACTAAGGCAGCCTCCTCGTGACTCTCTGCCCGCTCCGGCGACGTCCTTAGTCGGTGGCAGGCTCTCCCACTTTGGCGACGCTTGGTTTCAACACGTCTCCGATCAGTGGGTGAGAGATATCATCTCCCACGGCTACAGGATAGAATTCTCTTCCAGCCCGCCAAACAGATTTTTTCTCTCAACTCCCCCTTGCTCCAAGGCCGCCGCCTTCTCACAGGCCGTGGCAGCCTTGCAGGCCAACGGAGTAATTGTACCAGTTCCCGCCCGGGAACGGTTCAGAGGTTTCTACTCAAATCTCTTCCTAGTTCCCAAAAAGGACGGTACCTTCCGGCCCATCCTGGATCTCAAGCTTCTCAACAAGCATGTTCAAGTGCGGCACTTTCGCATGGAGTCTCTGCGATCAGTCATTGCCTTAATGACCCAAGGGGATTTCCTGGCATCCATCGACATCAGAGATGCCTATCTGCATGTTCCAATTGCAGTTTCACACCAGCGTTGGCTACGTTTTGCAATAGGAGAAGATCATTTCCAATTCGTGGCTCTTCGCTTCGGGTTAGCCACGGCCCCTCGGGTATTCACCAAGGTCATGGCAGCAGTGATTGCAGTTCTGCACCTCCAGGGGTTGGCAGTGATTCCTTACCTGGACGACCTTCTAGTCAAGGCTTCATCCAGCGCAGACTGTCATCGGAGTGTCTCGCTCACTCTCGCCACTCTAGCCCAATTCGGGTGGCTTGTCAATCTTCCCAAATCCTCTCTGACTCCGACCCAGAGTCTCACGTACCTAGGGATGCAGTTCGAGACTTTGCCGGCACTTTTGAAGTTGCCCTTAGTCAAACAGCAGTCACTCCAGCTAGCGGTGCGCTCTCTGCTGAGGCCCCGCCGTTATACCCTCAGGCGTCTGATGCAGGTGCTGGGTCAAATGGTAGCGTCCATGGAGGCTGTTCCCTTTGCCCAGTTCCATCTGCGCCCCCTGCAGCTGGACATTCTCCGCTGTTGGGACAAGCGGCCTTCCTCCTTACACAGGTTAGTGGCTCTGTCGCCACGGATCAGGAGCTCTCTTCAGTGGTGGCTTCGGCCCCTCTCCCTGTCCCAAGGGCGCTCCTTCCTGACCCCGTCCTGGGTGATTCTCACCACGGATGCCAGTCTATCCGGCTGGGGAGCGGTATGTCTCCACCACAGAGCGCAGGGCACTTGGACTCCGTCCGAGTCAGCCCTTTCAATCAATGTGCTGGAAACCAGAGCCGTGCTTCTAGCTCTCCTAGCTTCTCACCACCTGCTGGCGGGCAGGCACATTCGAGTCCAGTCAAACAACGCGACCGCGGTTGCCTACATCAATCACCAGGGCGGGACACGAAGCCGCCTAGCAATGATGGAGGTACAACGCATCCTTCAATGGGCGGAGGACTCCAAGTCCACCATATCCGCAGTCCACATCCCAGGCGTGGAAAACTGGGAGGCAGATTATCTCAGCCGTCAAACCGTGGACGGTGGCGAGTGGTCCCTGCACCCGGCAGTGTTTCAGTCAATCTGCCGCAAATGGGGCACTCCGGACGTGGACCTAATGGCATCCCGTCACAAATTTTCCTGTCCTGGTGTCGCTCTACCGACCATCCTCCTTGGCCATTCTCCTTGCCGACCCTTCTGTCTTTTCTACAGTCCGGTCTGCAGCTAGGACTGTCCCTCAACTCTCTCAAGGGACAAGTCTCAGCTCTGTCAGTTCTGTTCCAGCGGCGTCTCGCTCGGCTGGCTCAGGTTAGCACCTTCATGCAAGGCGCGTCTCACATCATTCCGCCTTACCGGCGGCCCTTGGATCCCTGGGACCTTAACTTGGTTCTCACGGTTTTGCAGAAACCCCCTTTTGAGCCTCTTGGGGAGGTTTCTTTGTATCGTCTTTCTCAGAAGGTGGCCTTTCTGGTGGCCATAACTTCCCTCAGGAGAGTCTCTGATTTGGCTGCGCTCTCTTCGGAGTCACCTTTTTTAGTTTTTCATCAAGACAAGGTGGTTCTCCGTCCGACTCCGGACTTTCTTCCTAAGGTGGTCTCTCCTTTCCACCTTAACCAGGACATTACCCTACCTTCCTTCTGTCCGGCTCCTGTTCATCGCTTTGAAAAAGCGCTGCATACTCTGGATCTGGTGCGTGCTCTCCGGATCTATGTGTCTCGCACCGCTGCGCTTAGGCGGTGCACCTCTCTTTTTGTGCTAACCACAGGTCGGCGCAAGGGCCTCCCTGCTTCTAAGCCGACCTTAGCCCGTTGGATTAGATCGACCATTTCGGACGCCTACCAGAGTACTCAGGTGCCTCCCCCGCCGGGGATCAAGGCACATTCGACCAGAGCTGTCGGTGCCTCTTGGGCTTTCAGGCACCAGGCTACGGCTCAACAAGTCTGTCAGGCTGCCACTTGGACTAGCCTGCATACCTTCTCGAAGCACTACCAAGTGCATGCTCATGCTTCGGCAGATGCGAGCTTGGGCAGACGCATCCTTCAGGCGGCTGTCGCCCATTTGTGAAGTTAGGTTCTGCCTACTTCTTAATTTTTCTGTTTATTCCCACCCAGGGACTGCTTTGGAACGTCCCATGGTCTGGGTCTCCCAAAGGAACGATAAAGAAAAAGAGAATTTTATTTACTTACCGTAAATTCTTTTTCTTATAGTTCCGTATTGGAAGACCCAGCACCCTCCCTGTTGCCTGTTGGCAATTTCTTGTTCCGCGTGTTATCACCGGCTGTTGTCGTGGACAGAGTCTCCGGTTGTTCCGGCTCTTGCTCTGTTCTACTTGTGGGTGGCTATTCTCCTTCAGCTTTTGCACTAAACTGGCTGGGTCTGCTCACCAGGGGGTGTATAAGCTCAGAGGGAGGAGCTACACTTTTAAGTGTAGTACTTTGTGTGTCCTTCAGAGGCAGAAGCTAAACACCCAAGGTCTGGGTCTCCCAATACGGAACTATAAGAAAAAGAATTTATTGTAAGTAACAAAATTCTCTTTTTTGCGCAGATGCTATGTTTTCATTGCCTGTTATTGCATTTTGCTTAAGATTTAGGGGGTGATGCGGGGTGCATTGTGTGTGTGTAGGGGCTGATGGACGGTGCATTATGTGTGTGTGTGTGTGTGGGTGTAGGGAGTAATGGGGGTGCATTGTGTGTGTAGGGAGTAGTAGGGGTGCATTGTATTGTGAGTGTGTGTGTGTAGGGGGTGATGGGGGGTGCATTGTGTGTGTGTAGGGGCTGATGGATGGTGCATTGTGTGTGTGTTTGTGTAGGGAGTAATGGGGGTGCATTGTGTGTGTAGGGAGTAGTAGGGGTGCATTGTATTGTGAGTGTGTGTGTGTAGGGGGTGATGGGGGGTGCATTGTGTGTGTGTAGGGGCTGATGGACGGTGCATTGTGTGTGTGTTTGTGTAGGGAGTAATGGGGGTGCATTGTGTGTGTAGGGAGTAGTGGGGGTGCATTGTATTGTGTGTGTGTGTGTGTGTAGGGGGTGATGGGGGGTGCATTGTGTGTGTGTAGGGGCTGATGGACGGTGCATTGTGTGTGTGTGTGTGTGTAGGGAGTAATGGGGGTGCATTGTGTGTGTGTGTGTGTGTGTGTGTGTGGAGTAGTGGGGGTGCATTGTATTGTGGGTGTGTGTGTGTAGGGGGTGATGGGGGGTGCATTGTATTTGTGTGTGTAGCAGGTGAAGGGGGGATGTATTTGTGTGTGTGTGTGTGTGTGTGTGTGTGGGGGGGTAATGGAGCGTGTATTGTGTGTGTGTGTGTGTGTATGTGTGAGGGTAATGGGGGTGCATTGTAGTGTGTGTGTGTAGGGGGTGATCGGGGGTGCATTGTGTGTGCGTAGGTGGGGATGGGGGGGTGCATTGTATTGTGTGCGTGGGGAGATGGTAATGGGGGGTGCATGGTATTTGGGTGTGTGTATGTAGTGGGTGATGGGGGGATGTATTGTATTGTGTGTGTGTGTGTGTGTGTGTGTGTGGAGAGGGGCGCGGAGTCATTAATCGAGCTATAGTTACATTTAATTCTCAAAATTTTCGTTTCATTCACCTTTTCCGTTCTAATATTTTACAATGTGAACGACCATGGCTTTGATCCTGGGTACGCCCATGCACAGGCCTGAGTGGGCCCCGGCACCCAGCCTTTCAATCGTAAACTTCAGTGATCGTACAAGTTCTGTATGATCACTGAAGTTTTCGCAGTTGCAGGACCTTTAGTGACATCACATGTGTCATGTGACTCACCAAAGGTCCTAGCGGTGCACTGCGGGAGTCCCCAGGCCTGCACCAACCGCGCCGGTATTCAGATGTATGCGCGTCTTTCAGGCGCGCAATACATTTGTACAGTGCGGCCGGTGACAGGAGGGAGAGCAGCTCTGCTCAGCCCCGCAACGTACCGTCATCGCCAGGGCTGCAGAGGAGCGCGCCTCAGTCCTGCACCGACATCATCATCACCGAGGCCACAGCTGCAGGGATGAAGAGGAGGACGCGCAGGCACAGGTAAGCGCTCCAGAGGAGTCGAAGATGTACTTTTATATGAGGGGCTGCGGGTGGGGGAGGAGCAGTGTTATTTTACAAGTGGCATTAAGAAGCGGTGGGGGACTTTATGGAGCATATTATGGGGCAGTGGCGGACATAATAGGGCAGTGGGGGACATAATAGGGCAGTGGGGACATTATAGGGCAGTGGGGGACATTATAGGGCAGTGGGGGACATAATAGGGCAGTGGGGGACATAATAGGGCAGTGGGGGACACAATAGGGCAGTGGGGGACACAATAGGGCAGTGAGGGACACTATAGGGCAGTGGGGGACTTTATAGGGCAGTGGGGAACATTATAGGGCAGTGGGTGACATTATAGGGCAGTGGGTGACATTATAGGGCAGTGGGGGACATTATAGGGCAGTGGGGGACATTATAGGGCAGTGGGGGACATAATAGGGCAGTGGGGGACATTATAGGGCAGTGGGGGACATGATAGGGCAGTGGGGGACATGATAGGGCAGTGGGGGACATGATAGGGCAGTGGTGGACATGATAGGGCAGTGGTGGACATGATAGGGCAGTGGGGGACATGATAGGGCAGTGGGGGACATGATAGGGCAGTGGGGGACATGATAGGGCAGTGGGGAACATCATAGGGCAGCGGGGGACATCATAGGGCAGCGGGGGACATAATAGGGCAGCGGGGGACATTATAGGGCAGTGGAAGGACATTATAGGGTAATGGGGGCCATTATGAAGCAAATTGGGGCATTATAGGTCAGTGGGGGACGTTGTGAAAGAAATTGGAACATTATAGGGCAATGGGGGACATTATGAGGCATCAAAGATTTTGGAAGGCAGCATAGTATAATGAGGAGGGGGGGATTTATACAGGGATGTAGTTGGGAGAGATATTATAGAAAGGGCAATTTTTGGGGGGACATTTTGGAAAGGGGCACTTTGTGGGGCTATTTTGGAGAGCAGGATTGTGGGGTGATATTTTGAGCAGGAAGCAATTAACAACCCCTTCTGATTCCACTTGTTTCCCCAGACATTATTAAATAAAAGGGGCCAGGATGAGGGACATAATTACTATATGGGGCCAGGATGAGGGACATAATTACTATATGGGGCCAGAATGAGGGACATACATTATTAGTTTATGGTGGCACATGGGGCATAATTACTGTAGGGGCAAATTAGGGGACATTATTACTGATGAAATATAAGTTCATTTTGAGGATACTGTCTCCAATGGGGGAACAAGAGTCTGACGTGGTGTAGAAATTGGGGAAATAGTGAGGAATGTACTCTGGGAGTGATCGGCTATAGGTGACTGTTATTTTCTGCAGAGTCGCGTCTTGGCAGGAAGAAGTGATGACGGTCAGCGCCGGATGAAGAGAAAAAGCGAAGATGAATAAAGTCAGCTAGAGACGTCACTGGTAAGTCAGTCACGGTATTTCTCCCTTGTATGTGGTTGTATTCGGTCACTATGTGGTCTGGTCACGGTGTGGTGGTATTTCTCCCTTGTATGTGGCTGTATTTGTTCAGTGTTTGGTGGTAATATGTGGTCTGGTCACGGTGTGGTGGTATTTCTCCCTTGTATGTGGCTGTATTTGGTCACTGTTTGGTGGTAATATGTTGTCTGATCACTGTGTGGTGGTATTTATCCCTTGTATGTGGTTGTATTTGGTCACTATGTGGTGGTAATATGTTGTCTGGTCGCGGTGTGGCGGTATTTCCCCCTTGTATATGGTATTATTGATTTTGGTATAGTGGATTGTGTTGTGTATGGAGGTTACTTTCTCTCTATAAGGGGGAGATTTTTTCCAGTAGAAATTAAATACTTAAACATTTAACCCCTCCCCTCCCTGTCCTGCCCTGTCCTGTGACTATTACACTGCAGTAAATATGCACTTACAGAGATTCTCCAGTGAAAACAAGTAATCACCTTTACTAAGGCCACGTGCACACACTGAGTATTCAGTGAGTTTTTTTACCTCAGTATTTGAAGCCAAAACCAGGAGCAGTAAAATCAGAGAAAAAGTGTGTGAACGTAGCCTAAAGATTAGTGATAACTTATTCATCTGTGTGGACCGATTGCTGGGACCTGCACCGATCGTGCAACTTTTATCCCCCATTACACTGGAGCTCGTGTCCGACTCGACCCCTGATCCATTCATTCCCTCAGTGGCTGCGAGCGCTGCGCTTGTTATTATCTGGCTGCTCCACAGAGGATGAATGGAGCTGCGGTCACACATCCCACCTCACAGAGGATGAATGGAGCTGCAGTCACACACCCCACCCCACAGAGGATGAATGGAACTGCGGTCACACATCCCACCCCACAGAGGATGAATGGAGCTGCTGTCACACACCCCACCCCACAGAAGATGAGTGGAACTGCGGTCACACATCCCACCCCACAGAGGATGAATGGAGCTGCGGTCACACACTCCACCTGCTGCTGCAAAAAGTTCCCCAATCTTCCTATCGGTGCGGTTTCCACTGGTCTGGTTCCACCGATCAATAAGTTATCACCAACCTACCCTGTGGATCGGTGATAACTTGTTTTCACTAAAGACCCCATTACTGCAAACTACTATAATTGTACATCCCAGTTATGATGCACAATATAGATGTGCAGGAGCCGTCTGTGTATACAGTCAAAGCAACACAATAATGGCGATAACACTAATGGGTGTTTATATTTAGCTGTAGGGTGGGCCCCTGGAGTCAATTCTCCTGGTGGGCCCCAGACAGCCCAGTCCACCCCTGGCTATCATGATAGCCACCAGATCGTTAAGGGGTTAAAGATCTCTTACGCATATGCACTACAATACATGGATCTGCTTTGAGCAGGACAGATCAAAGTGCGCCTGCGCAGGACCTCAATGCCAGCTAGTGAGCATGATGTAGGACGCGTCATGCACATGGGCCTCAGAAAAAGGAGGATGGCGATCGCCGCAGAGAGGAAATGCCGGACTAGAGAGAGGAGGCAATGGGTTTGAGATAATGATCAATAACTTTGCTAGCTATTTCATCATCAGCTGATGGTCTCCTTTTTTTCTCAGCTCCAGATCCCCTTGAGTGGAGCCCCAAAAATTGGTCTGTGCGATTTCTTCCTGTAAGCTCCCAAAGTAAGTCTGCCATCTTGTCTTTCTTCTTCCTGCTCCAGCTGTAAGGCTACTTTCACATTTGACAGGATGCAAACCGCATATGACCGGATCCTGTGGATTGAATGTGCAACGCATGCAACCGCAATTGTTATTTTATTGTTATTTTATTGTATGCTTCTACTTTTACTTGTGATGGATGAAGGGGAACACAGAATTTATCGGCTTGCACTGGAGTCAGCTGATCGGGAATAAGCTGAACTCCTGATCTCACAGCCCGCCCACGCTGTGATGGATGCAGGTTAACAGCAATCACTGCCTGCTGCCGATCACGTGTGACCATGTTCGGGCTGTGTGGTCATGAGTTCAGCTGAGTTCAGATCAGCTGACTCCAGTGTCGGCCGATTACTTGTTCTGTGTCCCCCTGCATCCATCGCAGAGTGTGCGGGCTGGAGTTCAACAGAGTTCAGATCAGCTGACCCCAGTGTCGGACGAATTCAGCTGACCTCACAGGCAGCACACGCTGCGATGGATGCAGGGGCACCCAGAACAAGTAATCGGCCAACACTGGAGTCAGCTGATCAGATTACTTGATCTGCTGGCTGTATGGTTAGAAGTAGGGATGAGTGAGCACTAAAATGCTCGGGTTCTCGGTAGCCCATGAGTATTTTTTTTTTTTAAATTCATTAAAAAATAAACAAAAACCCCAAAAACATAACCCTAACTCTAGGGTTAGGGGGTAAAAAAAATAAAATGTGTGGACTCCCGCTGCATTTTCTAATGCTAAGGTAACCCAAGCAGCTACTGGCTGCTAACCCCCACTGCTTATATGACCTTCACTGGCAATGAAAAATCCAGGGAAGCCCTTTTTTTAACGTTTTTTGCGCAAAAACTAAAAAAAAAAAAGACAGCTTCACCCTGTTTTTGTATGCTAGCCAGGTAGAGCAAGTAGGTACGTGCTGCCCCCAACCCCCAGCTGCCTATTTGTACCCGGTTGGGAACCAAAAATACAGGGAAGCCCTTTTTTAATTATTTCATGAATTTCATGAAATAATTAAAAAAAAACAAAAAAACGACATGGGCTTCGCCCAATTTTTGTGATGAGCCAGGTACAAGTAGGCAGCTGGGGATGGGAATACGCAGTGCAGGGTGGACCAAGCTTTCTTGCCCCCCCCGCTTCGAATTGCAGTCAACAGTCGCCCCAGAAAATGGCGCTTTCTTAAAAGCGCTATCTTCTGGCGTTGTATCCAACATCTCTCCCAGCGGGTGGCACGTTGGGTAATAAGGGGTTAATACCAGCTTTGTTTTACCTGCTGGTATAAAGCCTGAGATTGCTAATGTCAGGCCAAGTTTGACCCGGCCATTAAGAATCTCCAATAAAGGGTTAAAAAAAAAGACATCACACAGAAAAAATACTTTATTAGAAATAAATACACAGACACTTTATTAGAAATAAATACACAGACACACTTAGGGACTCCATCTTTATTACTCCCTCTCACCCCTTCACGATCCTGGTCTTCTGTCTGAGAGAGAGGGAGATTTCTGTATTGACCATGCCAAGTTGCTTTCTGGGCATGCTCAGTACAAAAAACAGGATTCTGTCTATCAGGATCCGGCGACTTCCGGTACAGCAGGATCGGGGTCATTGAAATACATTGCAGGTACCACTGCATGTACTAATACAGATGGCCACCTGGTGGCGCTATAATAACACAAAAATCTAATATCACCCATGTAACGCAGCCTAAGCCTCAAAGGCTACCATTACTATTATCGATAGAGCTAACAGCCATGAATCATCGTGATCCGGACTCACCTATAAAGTTCACTTATAACTGGATGTTTTGAGTAGCCCTGACACGCGTTTCTCACCTGGTTTCCTTGCTTGAGGAAAGTATAATGTGCATGTTTTTATATGTGGTGTCTTGGGCGAGATCGTCGCTGTTTGGACGCGTGCAGGGGGTGGGACGCCGCACATAGAGTCCGCCTCATCCGGTCATTCCAGGGGAAGCAGTTAACCCATGCATCCTTCTAAGGAAGCTCCCTCGGCGGGGACTCATGCTGAGGCAGCCACGCACATGCGCATCCAACGAGACCATATTACTACTGCCACCTACTACTGGCAAGTGAAAGGGCACGACCAGGGTGGTAAGAAAATCATCCAAACATAAGGAGAATCAGCGTTAGCCTAAAGAATATGACCATGTATAGTCCTTAAAAGATTTTCTAATGTCCCTATATCATGCAGAGATAAAATTCATATAGTAATATGTGTATATATATATATATATATATATATATATATATATATAAATATATATATATATACACCCCTAGATTCTAAATGGACCTTGTCAATACCACAAATTTTCAATCCTGTGGGACCACAGTCATGGCGCAGCTTGTAATGTCTCTGGATCATCCTCAGGGAATCAAGATCCACAACATCACACACCGCAATTATTCCCTAACATGTTCCCTCGTGCGGATGCGTTTTTCCCTTGATGTAACCCAATATAAATTAGGCTACAGTCACATACTGCATAATAGATAACGTGACTTTTAGTGCATGATTTGTAACTTTTTATTTTATACTCTTTAGGTCCATCCCAAGCTGACAACATCTCTGGGCAGACAAAAGGAAAACAACCAAATTTGGGACTCCCTTTCTCAAAGCGAGATACCACCCTAGGTACGTAATGGTTCTTCACCAGCATATCCTTTAGGCTTTTCCCCCTTCTAACAGGTAAGAGTGGGCGATGAGTAAAACGTCGTTCAAACTCTGGTCGGTCTTCAGTAACGACCAGTGTTTGTTCAAGATCTGCCTGATCGCCCCCCTCTGACTGTTAACTTGGAGATGAAATGTATCTGTGAGGAAAAGAAGGATTTTTGTGTACTCACCGTAAAATCTCTTTCTCTGAGTCTTCATTGGGGGACACAGGACCGTGGGTTATGCTGCTGCTGTCACTAGGAGGCTGACACTAGGTAAACAAAAAAATTTAGCTCCTCCCTAGTAGTATACACCCTGAGCCGGAGGCGTACTCAAATCAGTTTGGTGCACAAGCAGTAGGAGAAGTACAAACACAACCATACCCAAATCCAGGTAACTACTACAATAAAGTCGCCATGCTTAAAGTGGCCGAGGAACATGGACCACTGAAACATTGCAGGCAATAAGTAAATGACAAAAAAACAAAACCATAAACCAAAACCAAGCAGGGTGGGTGCTGTGTCCCCCAGTGAAGACTCAGAGAAAGAGATTTTACAGTGAGTACACAAAAATCCTTCTTTCTCTTTCGTTTTATTGGGGGACACAGGACCGTGGGACGTCCAAAAGCAGTCCCTGGGTGGGAAGAGGCAAGCCCCACGGATAGGAAGGAAACGGCCTCCCTCGGCGGGCTTGCCCAAGATGTGAATGCACCTACCTTGTTCAGGTGTGCTACTGCCGCCTGCAAAACCTATTTCCCAAGACTGGCCTCTGCCGATGCTTGGGTGTGAACCTGGTTGAACCTGGTAAAGGAATGCAGACTAGACCAGGTGGCGGTTCCACGGACCTGGTCGGCCGACGTCTGATGCGTAAACGGCCAAGAGTTTCCCACCGCACGGGTAGAGTGCGCCTTTACTCTCCGAAACGGAGAGCTGTCCTTTATCCCAGAGGTCTTGGAAATGGCGGAATGGATCCATCTGGCAATTGAGGCCCTGGGTACCAGCATGCCCCTCTTGGGTACGGATGGAATGAAGAACAGACCGACCGTCTTACGGGAAGGTGCGGTCCTGGAGGCATAGAGTTTGAGGGCTTGCACCAGGTCCAGAGTATGCAAGGCCCTTTCAAGGCTGTGAGAAGTACCAGGATCGGAGGACAGAGAAGAAAATCTCCTCATTTGGCTGGAACGGTGAGACCGCCCTGGTCAGAAGGGAGGGATCTGGCCGGAGCACCACCTTGTCCTGGTGGAAGACCCGAAAAGGGGTAAGGACCGAAAGATCTTTTAGCTCTGATGATCTTCGTATAGAAGAGATGTCAACGAGGAACACCACTTTCCACAACAGGTGAGAAGGAAAGAATCTCGAAAGGTGCAAATGGTGGACCTTGAAGCGAACCTAGCACTAGCATAAGGTCCCACTGTTCAAGTGGACGACGATACGGCGGAGCTGGATGGACAACTCCCTGAAGGAAGGCCTTGATCCGCGGGCGATAGGCGAGAGTCCTCTGAAACAGAATTGACAGAGCCGACACTTGGCTTTTAAGCGTGGAGAATGTGAGACTTGCATCCAGACCTGACTTGAGGGGCGGGAGAAGGAGAGAGAAGAGATGCTGTGTTCTTCAGACCACCGGAGGAAGAAACGCTCCACGTGCGGTAGTGGATTCTCGCAGAAGATGGCATCCTGACCCTAATCATTGTCTATATTAACTTGTCTGTCGAAAAGCCTGCCTGAGGTATTACCCAGGATACAGGAGCCAGACTGACAAATTTAGGACTTTGAGTTCTGGTGGGAGAGGGAGAGAGAGAAGGCCCTGCCACAGAAGATCAGGATGGTCTGGAAGGCACCCCGGGACGACCTCGTGGGGCTGAATAAGTTCCGCGAACTATGCTATTCTGGGCCACTCTGGAACCATTAGAATAACTGGAAATCCTTCCGCCCTGATGTTCTTGAGAACCTTCGGAATCAGGGGCCGCAGCGGGAAGAAGTACGGGAGCCTGCACTGGGTCCACACGTCGACCCCTAGTGCCAAGTGGTCGCGGTAGCCCGCGATGAACCATGGAAACTGACAGTCGAATCAAGAGGCCATTAGGACCACCTTCGGAGTCCTTTATCTGCCACCGATCTGGTTGAAGCTTTCCCTGTTGAGGGACCATTCGCCTGAAGCGAGACCTTCCTTGCTAGGTAGGCATATTGAATGTACAGCGACAGCAGAACTTCGCCGACTTCCATGGAGGTGATCACAGAGCGGGGGGACTCCATGCAAAATGCTCGAGGGCTCACCGACCTGCTGAGAAAGCTCCGGGACGGGGCGGACCGAGCCGACCTTCTTGGGGACCACAAAGAGGCTGCAGTAAAAACGCTGGAAGAGTTCTGATGGAGGGACTGGTACCGCAACTCCAGAGTGGAGGAGAGATTCCATGAAGGGGAGGAATACGCGAACACGCACGGGAGAACCAGGAGGGAGAGAATGAAAAAACGTCTCGGTGGCATTGAATCAAATCTATTTCGTGGTCTGAGACAATGATCCCTCTGACCTAGGTGTCTGCATCTAAAGGGAGCTAGACATGCTGGGAGCAAGACAGTAGCCCCCCTACTAGTCTGGCACTGCTGCCCGCAGACCGCGAGTCATTTGGAGGAGCGGTGATGAGACCTGGAGGCAGACTTCATGGACTGGAGGGGACGCGAACACCAGGAGGGATTGGTCATGAATGACGGAGCCTTCTTGTCCCTCCGAAGGGAGGATGTTTTCCGAGGATGAGGTGTTCTGGACGTGCTTGGGCTGAACTTAGGGAAGAGGAGTACTCTTTTCTCCCATAGCCTTGAAGATCGACTGGACTAGCCTAGCACCGAAAGGACGCTCCCCTAAGAACGGAAGGGAAGTCAGCTACTTACAGAAGCCGGATCAGCGTTCCAGGTCCTGACCCTGAGGACTCGACAGATGGCCACACTGTTGCAGGGGCCTGGGCCGCGCAATTGGCATACGCCAGGGCTGCATTGAGAAGGTACTCACCAGCGAGTGTGAACTGCGAAGAGATGCTATCCAGTTCCGGAACGGCAGAGACGGCACAGAGTCCGCTGCGCAGAATGTCCGCCCAGGACATCAGTGGCTTTGCAACCCCAACCGAGGCAAAGGCTGGGGAAGGGGAAGTTCCCGCTGGTTCGAAGGCAAAACGGGCCCACCTGTGAATGGTACGATCCGTGGAGTCCCTGAGAGACGCACTGTTAGGGGTGAGAAGTCAGGCAGGATCTGGCGGGCTGACCACAGGGAAGCCTGCCCATTCTTCTTGGAGCCCTTCAGAGAAGGGATAATGTAAAATAATGGACTTACTGCTGGTACATACCGTGACCGGCTGTTGCCTGTGGTTGCTCCGTAGCTCAGTGAACTCTGAATGTCCACTGAATGCGTTATGGACTCGCCTCGTCCGCTTAAAGGAGACTTGGGTGCTCTGAGAAGAGACGGGATCACCTGTATCCTCAGAGTCTGATTCACCGATTCTACCAGGCTATCCACCATGCGCCGAACATCAGCCGACTGCTCGGAATCCAGCAGAGGTGGTACATCTGAGTCATCACCCGATAGGTTGGAGGACTCGCGGGAGGAGAGGAGTCTGGACCTGGGGATGCGGGAGAAGCCTGGGAGGACTCTGAAGACGAGACATGGCAGGTCCGCTTCTGAGCTGTAGCAGAGGACTGTGGGACGAGGCTCACTTACTCCTGAGGAGGCTGCGCTGGGCCTGTGGAGGGCAGACCGAGCGTCGGAAAGAGACGCAGAGCTTGCGCAATGGTCCGAGAAGCCTTAGCGGGGGGAGTCTAGGGACTGAAACAGGGATGCCGACCATTCGGGAGGAGGCGGGAAGCTGGACCCTGCAGGAACGGAGGCTGCGTGGCAGCATCTGAGGCATTGATGGCAGTGTCCTGTTGGTGCTGCGGGTCTGCAGAGCAGCCTGGGCATAGCGGGACATCCTGACCTAGAGGGAATTCACCAAGGGAAGGGGACCTATTTGGATCGGGCGGACCAGGATTATGTAAAGGTACTCTCGCTGGGGCTGCTAGGCAGGAGAACAACTAAACTGTCGCTAACCAGTGAAAGTTATCTAGCGAGGGTTATCTCCATAGGAGCAGAGGGTACCCAGGTCCTGTGCGCTGCCCACCAGTCCAGAGAGAGAAATCCAGGTCACATCGAAGCCAGGAGGTAAAGAACAGCGCGCTGCTGCCTCATACCTAGAAAAAGGGGTTGAGGCCCCACGGTTATATGCTCTAAAGGGGGTTGTGTGGTGGAACACTTATCAAATTTGTTTGCCAGAGCAGTAGCTTTCTCCCAAGGGCGATTCTGATATTATAGTTCATGCCCGGTTCTGTCTATTTAAACTCCTGAGAAAAACTGGATCAGAACTAGGAAGCCATCATTAGAGCAATAAGGGGGGGGCAAGGACTCCCACACCTCTACAAGACAAATACTAACTCCGCTTTCTGCTTATAGTAATGAAATGGTATATATCATTAGTTCTAACTGAGCTTGATCTAGATGTAGAAAATGTATCTCACTTGCTCATGAGTTTTATGATCCTGTTAGCATGCCAGCCTGTTTGTTATTACAAGTCATTGCCTCTTTCTGTCTCAAGTTAACTGATTGATAGCATAATGAGCTAAATTGACCCACATCTAAGCACAAACCTTCCTATATAAGTAAACCTTGCTAAGGGGAAGCATTTATCATTATTATTATAAGACAATGTACACTCTGCCTTGCATCCACATAAAGTGACAGATTAAAGCTAATCTACCTGTGTAACAAAGCTTATAGTTCTCAAGACCTCATCATACAAAATGAGGCCATTGCAAAAGTACCTAGAAGCAACTCTGCTAATAGATAAGCTGGGCTACACAGGCAGACTGGGAGGCAGAACAAGATGGTGAAGAGAAGCTGGAGTTGGCTGGGGGAGGGGCCGTATGAGGGCGGGAAACAGGGCATCCACCGCCCACACTGTGATGCCTGGAGGCTGAGCGGTGGGCGGAGTCGGGGGCGGAACGGCCGGCAAGCCAATACCGTTGCAGCGGGGGGCGTGGCTGGGACGCAGGGAGACTAGGCCGAGACCGGGGCCTAAATTTTCAGCCGCCCGAGGGGGAGAAGGTAGGGGAGAGACTGTCCTACCTGACATCTGCGGTGCCGCTCCAGGGATGGTCCGGTGTGCAGGCAGTGGGCTTTGCACTTGCCTGTGTCCAGCGCACACCTGAAGGTAAGGCTGTGGGCTTCAGGGACGCGGGGAGAGGTGTCTGGAGAGGCAGAGAGGTGGACGCCTGATGGAGGGAAGAAGCTCTTCTGCAACTGTAGGCAGCGATGTGGGCCCCATCCGAAAAGGTGAAAACGCTGCGGGGGTCCAACCTCTGTAGCTTGTCCCTGTGCGCCCTTTGGAGTAATACCACAGGGTGGATCAGGGGTGCCCATGTAGGATCTGCCCCACATGCACTCCCGGGAGTGGTACCACGGGAATGGACAGGGGAGAGGGCCCGACATCTCAAACCTCTGCGACCCTGGGGAGTAGTACCCAAAGGGCTGGAGGGAATGAGGGTGAACATAGGCGACACCTGCAGAAACAGAGAAAAAGGAGAATGAGAGCGATGAGCGTCGCCGAAAAAAATGACAAATACGCAAGAAAAATGTGGCTGAGGGGGGCCGAGATGGCCCACATCAGCCTCCTACGACACTAAGCAAAAACTGATTTGAGTCCGCCTCCGGCTCAGGGTGTATATATGGAGGAGCTAACTTTTTTTGTCTACTTAGTGTCAGCCTCCTAGTGACAGCAGCAGCATAACCCACGGTCCTGTGTCCCCCAATGAAACGAAAGAGAAAAGATTCTTCCCTCTTACTTGTTGATAATAATTGTACCCGTGGAGTACCCTTTTCTGTCTGGTACCCCATTTTTATATTATAGTCCAGAAAATCAATTGCCTCCCGATCTGCCTTATAGGTTAGTTTGATGTTATATGGGTTATTGTTCAACCAAGTCATGAAGCTCTGCAGTTCAGGACCGGTACTTCTCCAGATAATAAAGATGTCATCTATCTTACCACCTAGATGTAAAATTAATAGATTAGGGATAAGCCAAATGGACGACAATGTTTTAATTTTGTTACATACATTTTTCCTTCCTGAGTCCTCTGATACCATACCAAAAAAATATTCAATGCACATGGTTCAAAAGATAGATTTTCAGCTTAGTTTCTCCTTGATGAAAAATGAACCTTGAAATGGTAGCCTCATTTTAACCAAAACCTGGTATTAATAATTGGACAAATTGAAGGACATGGCATTTGATTTACGAGTAATGCAACAACCTTTTCCCAGTTGATCAGTTTTAGACATCCTTAAAATTATCATTAGTGATGACTAGATATGGGCGAATGCTAAAATATTCGGGTTCGGATTGTTCAAATCCAATCATTTCTACATTTGTGTATTCATACCGAATAACAAACCCAACCCAGTAGTGGTCACTCAGTTCAATGAGGTCACTTGAGGTCAGGTTACCTGCGATCATAGGTGGATGACAATGGGCACCTCCAGCTGTGACCGCAAATAACCTAAGTTACGTCACCACACATCGCTGCGACTCATTCTCTGCCTTAAGATCACAGCGGGTGGTCATATTCTATGCCCACGCGCTGTCACTTCAGATGTAGCAGAGCTGGAATCGTTATGGGACCTCGTGTGGATTACATTTGACCTGGGTGTTTTTGGGGTTAATAAAGGAGTGAAAGAGGGTGTTGTTTTTATCTTATTTTGTGTTCACTTACAGATTAGTAATGTGGGTAGGGTTTTCATAGACCCTGCCATTGCTAATCTAGGGCTTAGTGGCAGATGTGAGCTGTTATTAACCCCTTATTAGCCTGATTGCCACCGCACCAGGGGAATCGGGTAAAGTGCCAGGATTGTCACATCTAATGGATGTGACAATCCTGAGTGGCTGTGGGCTGTTATTGTTATGACGCGCATGCTTTATTCTTATTTTCTTTATTTTTCCTTTTTTTATTTATTATTTCCAAAGGTTCCGGATCATTATCCGGAGTTCCCTGAGAACTCCAGGCCCGGGTCCGGTACTCGGGTATTTTTAAAACCTCTCGGATTCTAAATTTTAGAGTCCGGGTCTGTCCATAACTAATCAATAGACAAACAAAAAAAGTGCATAGTGTTCATGTTGTTGTGTAAACAGAAATATTATATGCAAAATTAAAAATGACATGCCATAAGGCAAGCAAAATCAAGAAATGCAAAAAACTAAATTATTGAGTAAATATATTAAATATTAGTTGTATCCTAACTATAATTAAATTGTTGTACAATGTTTTTCTCCACTTTTCTTAGATAATAATCTTTTTTCTTATTTTCTCATAGGCACTTCATTCAGGGAAAAGACCCAATCAAAGTCAACATCTAAGTCACTGAGCGGGTCGAGTGAAGTACCTCAAAATTTGCAGACCACCACAGGTATGGTTTTAGCATATACAGATCTCTAAATTATGGATAAAAAGAAAAAGAAACAATTAAAAATAATTTAACACAAACAGTCCCATTCTCACACCACATAAAAATACCCAATTAAAGAAAACAGCCAAAGCTCTCATTGAGCCCAATAGGAGTCCTTGTGTCCAATCTATAAATCCAATGACTCAAGTTGCGCAAGGGCCTTAACCCTTTAGTGACGGAGCTAATTTTCACCTTAATGACCAGACCAAATTTTGCAATTCTGACCAGTGTCACTTCATGAGGTTATAACTCTGGAACGCTTCAACGGATCCCGGTGATTCTGAGATTGTTTTTTCGTCACATATTGGACTTCATGTTAGTACCAAATTTAGGACAATATTTTTTGTGTTTATTTATGAAAAAAATTGAATATTGGCAAAAATTTTGAAAATTTAGCAATTTTCAACTTTTGAATTTTTATACCGTTAAACCAGAGATTTCTGTGACACAAAATAGTTAATAAATAACATTTCCCACATGTCTACTTTACATCAGCACAATTTTGGAAACAAAATTTTTTTTCGTTAGGAAGTTAGAGGGGTTCAAAGTTTATCAGCAATTTCTCATTTTTACATCAAAATTTACAAAACCAGTTTTTTAGGGACCACATCACATTTGAAGTGACTTCAATAGGCCTAGATGACAGAAAATACCCAAAAGTGACACCATTCTAAAAACTGCACCCCCCAAAGTACTCAAAACCACATTCAAGAAGTTTATTAACCCTTCAGGTGCTTCACATGAACAAAAGCAATGTGGAATGAAAAAAAGCAAAAATTAAATTTTACCTAAAAATGTTGCTCTAACCCAAATTTATTCACTTTTAGAAGAAATAACACAACAAAATGGACCTCAAAACTTGTTCCCCACTTTCTTATGAGCGCGCCGATACCCCACATGTGGTCAGAAACCTCTGTTTGGACAAATGGGAGGGCTCGGAACAGAAGGAGCAATATTTGAATTTTGGAAAGCAAATTTGGCTAAAATAGATTGCGAGCACCATGTTGCATTTACAGGTCCGCTAAGGTACCTAAACAGAAGAAATCCCTCACAAGTGACACCATTTTGGAAACTAGACCCCTCAAGGCTTCTATCTAGGGGTATAGTGAGCATTTTAGATCCACAGGTACTTCACAGATTTTGTTAACGTTACGTTGTCATATTGAAAATTTTAATAATTTTCTCAAAAATGTTGCTTTAGCATCAATTTTCTCACTTTTTCAAGAGGTAATTCCAAAAATTTGACCTCAAGGTTTGTTAACCACTTTTTTATGAGCGCGGTGATACCTCACATGTGGTCTGAAACCTTTGTTTGGACAAATGGGAGGGCTTGGAACGAAAGGAGCAATATTTGAATTTTAGAAAGGAAATTTGGCTGAAAAAGATTGCGGGCACCATGTCGCATTTGGAGGTCCTCTAAGGTACCTAAACAGCAGAAACCCCGCACAAGTGGCCCCATTTTGGAAACTAGGCCCCTCAAGGAATTTATCTAGATGTTTGGTGAGTACCCTGAACCCTCAGGTGCTTCACAGAATTTTATAACGTTGAGCCATGAAAAAAAAAAAATAAAATTTTACCACAAAATTGTTATTTCAACCAGGTAGCTTTTTTTTTTACAAGAGTAAAAGGAAAAAATTCAGCATAACATTTATTGTGCAATTTCTCCTGAGTTTGGCGATACCTTATATGTGGTGGAAATCAACTGTTTGGGCGCATGGCAGGGCTCGGAAGGGAAGGAGTGCCATTTGACTGCAAAATTGGCTGGAATCAATAGCGGACGCCAGGTTGCATTTGGAGAGCCCCTGAGGTGCCTAAACAGTGGCGGTCCCCCACAAGTGACTTCATTCTGGAAACAAGACACCTCAAGGCTTTTATCAAGGTGTATAGTGAGCAGTTTGAATCCACGAGTACTTCACAGAATTTGATAAGCTTAGGTTGCCATATTGAAAATTTTCATTTTTTTCACAAAACTGTTGCTTTAGCATCAAATTTCTCACTTTTTCAAGAGACAACAACAAACCGTGGACCCCACAGGTTGTTATCCAATGTCTTATGAGCACAGGGATACCCCACATGTGGCCAAAAACCTCTGTTTGGATAAATGAGAGGGCTTGGAATGGAGGGAGCACCATTTGAATTCTGGAAAAGTTGAAATAAATTGCGCGCACCATGGCACATTAGCAGGGCCCCTTGGGTACCTATACATCAGAAAACCCCCACAAGTGACCCCATTTCTTCAGCGCTCTATTGGGAGACCCAGACGATTGGGGTATAGCTACTGCCCTCCGGAGGCCACACAAAGCACTACACTAAAAAGTGCAAGGCCCCTCCCCTTCTGGCTATACCCCCCCGTGGTATCACGGGTTCTCTAGTTTTCAAGCTTTGTGCGAAGGAGGTCAGACATCCACGCATAGCTCCACAGATTTTAGTCAGCAGTAGCTGCTGACTATTTCGGATGGAAGAAAAGAGGGCCCATATAGGGCCCCCAGCATGCTCCCTTCTCACCCGTGGATGGTGTTGTAAGGTTGAGGTACCTATTGCTGGTACAGGGGCTGGAGCCCCACATGCTGTTTTCCTTCCACATCCCCTTGTAGGGCTCTGTGGAAGTGGGATCCTGCCGGCCTCAAAGCTCTGACGCCGGGCTCCATCCACAGACCCAGTTGAACCTGATGGATATGGAGCAGGAGTACAATCAGGGACATGGCCCTGCATCATACAGGTACTCTGTGTCCCCGGCAGGCACAGACACACTCCGGGCTGGCTGGGTGTTGTAGTGCGCCGGGGACCGTAACGATGGAGTTGGTGTTCCTGCAGTTTACTGGGGGACTTTTGTGTATTGGGAACTACCGCGCCGGACGCTCCGGGAGCGGCGGCGCGGCTGGGACTTGTAGTTCGCCGGGGACTGGGCGCCGACCGCGCTTTTACGGCGGCGGCGCTTATAAATCCAGTCCCCGGCTTCTGCGGCCTAGTGCCGCTTCGTTCCCGCCCCCTCCCTGTCACTCAGGGAAGGGGACAGGCGCTGAGCAATCAGCAGCGCCGAGGGCTGGAGCCTTATTTACATGCTCCAGCCCTCTCACTGCACACTGTCGGACGCCGGATTCCCGCTCTGCCTTGGGGCACGCCCACGGCCCGCCCCTCCTCACACGAGCTGGGGAAGACGCCGGCAGCCATTACTGCAGTCCGAGCTCGGACTTTCGGCAACCAGGCAGGACGGTGGCGACCATACACCCGCTTATAGGCGGGCGGTAAGCGGCACACATAGTGCTGACCCCAATATATACTACAGTGTATACATGTGTATTTTAACTGCATAGGTCGCTATATGCCCGCTTGGAGAGCGACACATCAGCAGCAGGAAAGCAGGTGTGCTAAGGCACAGGCTTTCTAGGCTGCTTGTATTGCACGTACTGAAGTGTTCATTTGTATTTATGCTTGTATGCTATACATTGCACTGTACAGTCGCTAGTCTTAGCTATATTCTCCTGGAATGGCTAGACTACAGCAGCAGAAAACCAAGGGTGCTGGGGCACAGGTTTTTTTCTGTGCTGCTTGTATTGCATGGGCTGCAGTGTGCATTTGTACTTGTGCTTGTATGCTATGCATCGCACTGTATGGTCACTCTTCTGGGCTATATTCCCCTAGATGACTAGTCTACAGCAGCAGAAGAGCAGAGGTGCCAGGGCACAGGCTTCTATGCTGCTTGGATTGCTTGTGCTGCAGTGTTCATTTGTACTTTATGCTTGTATGCTATACATTGCACTGTACGGTCACCAATCTTGGCTATATACTTCTAGATGGCTAGTCGGCAGCGGCAAAAAAGCAACACAGATTTTCAGTGCTGTTTTTACTACATGGGAGGCTGTTCATGACACCGTCCCATTGTGTGCATGCTCCCCTGTAGCACTTCGTCTGCCGGGGTCTCTAGCACTTCGTCTGCCGGGGTCTCTACTAGTCGTGGCCAAAGAAACCACCTGTCATCCCTGTCCAAGGACAGGGACGGAGTTGCAGTTTCGACAAATATATTGTCATAAGATAGAGACTTGCAGTCCAGACAGGCCATGGGCAATCTTCCTGACCAACCTCATTTGGAACGGGGGGGTCCCAGGAGGACTCTCTGTATGATAAGGCAGCTCTCCAGGACTTTGATCCTGACATCGCTTTCAATCCGGATACACCGGATGGTAACGCCATACGGAATGATCCTATAGCGTCCATCAATGGAAGGTTGGATCTTTCTCCCTCAGCTCCCCCAGTGGAGGAGTCAGCTTCACAGCAGGAGAAGTCCCTTTTCAGTATCTCAAACGGATATTGAGTATTTTTCTGGCCACGCTGACTTCAGAGAAGCAGTCCAGAAACACCACGCTTACCAGATAAGCGTCTTCTCCAAACGTTTTTAAGATACACGTTATCCCTTTTCCCCTGACGTGGTCAAGCGCTGGACCCAGGGTCCAAAGGTGGATTCTCCAATCTCCAGGCTTGCGTCTAGAGCCATAGTTGCACTGGAGATGGGGCTTCACTTAAAGATGCCATTCACAGACAGATGGACTCTGGTTGAAATCTGTCTAGGAGGCTATCGGCGTGTCGGTTGCTCCGGCATTCACAGCGGTATAGGCAACCTAACCTTTTCAGCTGTTCTTGTGCAGCTGGCCTTGAGCACATGTACATCTGTACCGCAGAGGCGTCCGTAACTCTGTCTGCACTGCGACTTACCCTATTAATGCTGTCCTAAAAGTACAGTCGAGGTTTCGGTCCTTCCCAAGCTCGGGTAGGTCCCAATTGTCCTCGTGCAAAAGGGCTACAAAACCTCAGACGGGCTCAGATTCCGGCCGGGCTCAATCACGCCCAAGGAAGGCAGCCGGAGGAACCGCTACCAAGGCGGTCTCCTCATGACTCTCAGCTCTCTCTCTCTCTCCGCATCCGCGGTTGATGGCAGATTCCCCCGCCTTTGGCGACATTTAGCTGCCACAGGTCACAGACCGGTGGGTGACGGACTTTGTGCTCACGTGCACAGGACAGTGTTCTGTTCTCGTCCTCCGACTCCATTCTTCAGAACGGCCCCACCTCCCCACCGAGCAGATGCCCTGCTGCAGGCGGTGGACGCTCTAAGAGCAGAAGGAGTGGTGATCCCTGTCCCCCCTCAGGAACGAGGGCGAGGGTTTGTACTCCAATCTCTTTGTGGCTCCAAAAAAGGACTTCCGTCCTGTTCTGGACCTAAAACTGCTCAACAAGCATGCGAACGCCAGGCGGTTCCGGATGGAATCCCTCCGATCCGTCATTACCTCAATGTCTCGAGGAGACTTCCTTGCCTCAACAGACATCAAAGATGCCTATCTCCACGTGCCAATTGCTACGGAGCACCAACGTTTTTCTACGTTTTGTGATAGGAGACGACCATCTTCAGTTCGTAGCTCTGCCATTCGGTCTGGCGGCAGCCCCACGGGGGTTCACCAAGGTCATGGCAGCAGTGGTAGCAGTCTTGCACTCTCAGGGACACCCGGTGATCCCTTACTTGGACGATCTACTCGTCAAAGCACCCTCCCTCGAGGCATGACAACGCAGCCTGAATGTTACGCTGGAGACTCTCCAGACTTTCGGGTGGATCATCAATTTGGCAAGGTCAAATCGGTCACCGACTCAATCACTAACGTATTTCGGCATGGAGTTTCAAACTCTATCAGCGATAGTGAAGCTTCCGCTGAACAAGCAGCGTTCACTGCAAACAGAGGTGCAGTCTCTCCTTCAAGGCCAGTCGCACCCCTTAAGGCGCCTCATGCACTTCCTAGGGAAGATGGTGGCAGCCATGGAGGCAGTTCCCTTTGCGCAGTTTCATCTGCGCCAACTGCAAGGGGACATTCTCCGCCAATGGGACGGGCAGTCAACCTCCCTGGACAGGAAAGTCTCCCTTTCCCAGACGGCCAAGGACTCTCTGCAATGGTGGCTTATTCCCACCTCATTGTCACAGTGAAGATCCTTTCTACCCCCATCCTGGGCAGTGGTCACGACAGATACGAGTCTGTCAGGGTGGGGAGCAGTTTGTCTCCGCCACAGGGCTCAGGGGACGTGGACTCAGCAGGAGTCCACCCTTCAGATCGATGTTCTGGAAATCGGGGCAGGGTATCTTACCCTACTAGCTTTCCAGCAGTGGCTAGAAAGAGAGCAGATCCGAATCCAGTCGGACAACTCCACAGCGGTGGCATACATCAACCACCAAGGAGGGACGCGCAGTCGGCAAGCCTTCCAGGAAGTCCGGCGAATCCTCATGTGGGTGGAGGACACAGCATCCACCATATCCGCAGTTCACATCCCGGGCGTAGAAAACTGGGAAGCAGACTTCCTCAGTCGCCAGGGTATGGACGCAGGGGAATGGTCCCTTCACCCGGACGTGTTTCAGGAAATCTGTCGCCGCTGGGGGGTGCCGGACGTCGACCTAATGGCGTCTCGGCACAACAACAAGGTCCCGGCATTTATGGCACGATCGCGCGATCACAGAGCTCTGGCGGCAGACGCCTTAGTGCAAGATTGGTCGCAGTTCCGGCTCACATATGTGTTTCCACCTCTGGCACTCTTGCCCAGAGTACTGCGCAAAAACATCAGATCCAATTGCAGCCGCGTCATACTCGTCGCCCCAGACGGGCCGAGGAGATCGTGGTACCCGGATCTGTGGCATCTCACGGTCGGCCGACCGTGGTCACTACCAGGCCGGCCAGACTTACTGTCCCAAGGGCCGTTTTTTCCATTGGAATTCTGCGGCCCTGAACCTGACTGTGTGGCCATGGAGTCCTGGATCCTAGCGTCTTCAGGATTATCCCAAGGGGTCGTTGCCACCATGAAACAGGCTAGGAAGTCCACCTCTGCTAAGATCTACCACAGAACGTGGAAGATTTTCTTAACCTGGTGCTCGGCTCAGGGAGTGTCTCCCTGGCCATTTGCATTGCCTACTTTTCTTTCCTTCCTACAATCGGGGTTGGAAAAGGGCTTGTCGCTCAGCTCCCTTAAAGGGCAGGTCTCGGCACTATCTGTGTTTTTTCAGAAGCGTCTAGCACGTCTTCCTAAGGTGCGCACGTTCCTACAGGGGGTCTGTCATATTGTGCCCCCGTACAAGCGGCCGTTAGATCCATGGGATCTGAACAGAGTACTAGTTGCTCTGCAAAAGCCGCCCTTCGAGCCTCTAAAGGACGTTTCCTTTTCTCGCCTGTCACAGAAAGTGGCGTTTCTTGTTGCGATCACATCGCTTCGGCGAGTGTCTGAGCTGGCAGCTCTGTCATCCAAGGCTCCCTTCCTGGTGTTCCACCAGGACAAGGTAGTGCTGCGCCACATTCCGGAGTTTCTCCCTAAGGTCGTATCCTCGTTTCATCTTAATCAGGATATATCCTTGCCTTCCTTTTGTCCTCAGCCGGTTCACCGGTATGAGAAAGACTTACGTTTGCTAGATCTGGTGAGAGCACTCAGAATCTATATTTCTCGCACGGCGCCTATCCGCCGTTCAGATGCACTTTTTGTCCTTGTCGCTGGCCAGCGCAAGGGGTCGCAGGCTTCTAAAGCCACCCTGGCTCGATGGTTCAAAGAACCAATTCTGGAAGCCTACCGTTCTGCTGGGCTTCCGGTTCCTTCAGGGCTGAAAGCCCACTCAACCAGAGCTGTGGGTGCGTCCTGGGCTTTGCGACACCAGGCTTCGGCTCAACAGGTGTGCCAGGCAGCTACCTGGTCGAGTCTGCTCATTTTCACCAAACATTATCAGGTGCATACCTATGCTTCGGCGGATGCCAGCTTAGGTAGAAGAGTCCTGCAGGCGGCAGTGACATCCCCGTAGGGGAGGGCTGTTTTGCAGCTCTAACATGAGGTATCTCTTTACCCACCCAGGGACAGCTTTTGGACGTCCCAATCGTCTGGGTCTCCCAATAGAGCGCTGAAGAAGAAGGGAATTTTGTTACTTACCGTAAATTCCTTTTCTTCTAGCTCTTATTGGGAGACCCAGCACCCGCCCTGTTGTCCTTCGGGATTTTTTTGTTGTTTGCGGGTACACATGTTGTTCATGTTGAACGGTTTTTCAGTTCTCCGACGTTATTCGGAGTTAATTTGTTTAAACCAGTTATTGGCTTCCTCCTTCTTGCTTTGGCACTAAAACTAGAGAACCCGTGATACCACGGGGGGGGTATAGCCAGAAGGGGAGGGGCCTTGCACTTTTTAGTGTAGTGCTTTGTGTGGCCTCCGGAGGGCAGTAGCTATACCCCAATCGTCTGGGTCTCCCAATAAGAGCTAGAAGAAAAGGAATTTACGGTAAGTAACAAAATTCCCTTCTTTGGAAACTGGATTTTATTCAGGAGTATAGTAAGCATTTTGAATCCACAGGTACTTCACAAAAATGTTGCTGTAGCAACAAATGTCTCACTGTTAGGCTATGTGGCCATGATCCAGCGACACGGCATCTAGTACACAGTGTCAGCCTCCTGCAGAGATGTGAGTGTTGTCCACGGGAGAACGCAGCTGCCCAAGCCCACGATTTGGGTTCAGGCCGCTGTGGAGCTCTATGCTACCTGCAGAGAACACTCATCTCCGCAGCATAAATTGACATGCTGAGGCTCGGGAAGCTGCGCCACAGGTCGGTTTATGCTGCGGAGAAAAGAAGCACATTGGGCATGGGATTTCTAAAAATCCTTCCACTGTGCTTCTACTGCACAACGCAGCGTTATGGACACAGGGAAAACACTCTGCGCCCAAAACGCTGCAAACCCTGATTGTGGGCACACAGCGTAAAATGCTACAATGGATGAATGGATAGATGTCAAACAAATATAACGTCCCATTCCCCTGCATATTCTAAGCTGGCGCCCTTTAGTGCCTTTCATGTGGCACTAAAGGGTGCCTAGCCTTGTATTTAGCCCCCCAAAAAATTAATAATTAAAATAAACGACGTGGGGTCCCCCCTATTTTTGATAGCCAGCTAGGGTAAAGCAGACAGCTGTAGCCTGCAAACCACAGCTGACAGCTTCACCTTGGCTGGTGATCAATTTGGAGGGCTCCCCAGGCGTTTTTTAAAAAAAAAAAAAAACGTGGGGTCCCCCCCAAATTAGATCACCAGCCAAGGTGAAGCGGACAGCTGGGGTCTGGTATTCTCAGGGTGGGAAGAGCCATGGTTATTGGACTCTTCCCAGCCTAAAAATAGCAGGCCGCAGCCGCCCCAGAAGTGGCGCATCCATTAGATGCGCCAATCCTGGCGCTTCGCCCCAGCTCATCCCGCGCCCTGGTGCGGTGGCAGACGGGGTAATATATGGGGTTGATACCAGCTGTAATGTCACCTGGCATCAAGCCCTGGGGTTAGTGATGTCACGGCATCTGAACAGATACCCGACATCACTAACCCAGTCAGTAATAGAAAAAAAAAAGACAAAAAAAAAATTTATTTGAAAAAACACTCCCCGAAACATTCCTCTTTTACCAATTTATTGAAAATAAAGAAATTCCGGTCGCTGTAATCCATTTTGGAGGTCCCACGCCGGCTCTGGATCTTCTAGAATATGGGGGGCACGTTCAGGGAACGTATCCCCCATTTTCTGGAAGAGCAAGCTCTCCATGAGCAGTGTGGGTGCAGTAATCTGAGAATACTGCACTCACACTGCTCCGGTCCAACCTAGGGCAGAGTGACCTGCAGTAACCTCATTCCAGAATATGAGGGGCACGCTCACAGAACGTACCCCCCATTTTCTGGAACAGCAGCCTCTCCATGTGAGGAGTGTGGCTGCAGATCACTGCACTCACCCTCCCCCGGTCCACAGTGGAGCCTGTGCATCAGCGACGTCAGCAGGATTCCTGCTTGCAGGGATCCAGCTGACAGCCGCTGTCTGCGCATGCGCCGCCAGCATTGAAGAAGGAGGCGGCGATCGCGGGCCCGGAGCGGCAGACAGGTAACGTATAACCGGGGGCTTGGGGGGGGGGGTGACGGGGTGTGACGGGGGGTGACCTAGTGGGACCTGGGGACACCTTTCTGCCGCATGTGACGTGTCACATGCGGCAGAAAGAGCAGAATGAAGGCGGCCGCGCGCTGTGCGCCGCCATCTTCCACGCTCCGGAGGGGGGAGGGGGGTGGTGGCTCTGGAGAACCGGAGGGGGCTCCGGTGACCAGAGGGCTCCGGTGGACCGGAGGAGGGGTCAGGGGGAGGACATTTCCCTCCGATCTGAAATGTTTGATCATTTCAGATCGGAGGGAAATGACTGCAGAGCCGGCGCCGGCGGCAGTTTTCTGTGCGCTTCGGCGCCATTTTGGATGTCCGGTGGGGGTAGGGGTGGGGGTGGGGGGACTCTCCGGTACCGGGGGCTTTGGGGGCACTAGGGGGTTAGATTTCTTTCTCATCTGACATGTTTGATCATGTCAGATGAAAAAGAAATCAGTTTTACCGGCCATTTCTTTTTTTTTCATGTGTTCGTCGGTATACGGTGTATACCGCCGATCACATGATCGGGGTCCAAAAAAAACACCCCGATTCATAATCTGGGGGGTCTCAGCTACCCCCGGTAGCTGAAACCCCCGAGATTTTCGGTCGCTGGGGGGCGCTACAGGGTTTTTTCGGGCCGCCGCTTTAAAGCGGCGGAACAGAATAAGTACCCTGTTTTGCCGCCGCTTTAAGTCGTACGGCCGTCGTTATGAGGTTAAATAGGTTACCACCTCTAACCTCTGATATATGGCCTTTATAATTAAAGGGGTTATCCGGCTTATTTTGACTTTTCTTCATTATTACCCTATTGGGGCAGGTAAGTAGCTAGTGACCACTTACCTGCCCTGCTGTCAGCCTTTCTCCCCCGGCTCAGAGCGGTCATGTGATCGCTCCTGCCGCGATTTTGCTGCTTCGGTCATTTCATGTCAACATGGGCAGGACCATGTTGACATGCAAATTTGGAACTGCATGTTGCCGCCCTGCTGGGCGGGTACAGTGTGTGGAGTCCCCGCCCCTCTTCCCTGCACCCTCCCACACATTCCTCCGCACCCCGTACTCTCCCCGCCCACGGTGTCACCGCCAGCACCAGGCCCCCTGCTCAGGATAGCAGGAGTGCCCGTGCAGTCTGTGTCCCGCTCCAGCCCTGCGGCTGCCTTCATTGCAGGCTCAGCAGCCTCTCACATTGCAGCGCAGGCAGGGATGTTAGATGATATCATTGCCTGCTGTGACGATCTTGGCTTCACTCCTGTCAGCGCTGTCAGTGCCTTCTATGCCGCAGCGTTCTCACGTCACTAGCGGTGACGTCTCAGGCGATACTGCTGAGAACGCGGTGGGCATAGAAGTCAGGGACAGATCTGACAGGAGTGAAGCGAAGATCGTCACCGCAGGTAATGATTTCATCTAACCTCCTGATAGCAGCGCTCGGCATCCCCTGCAGTGACCTGGGCTATTGATGTTAGCTCAGGTCACTGCATTACTCTCCCAGCCAATGAGGAACATTCTGTTCTTCATTGACTGGGACATTGACTATGGTATGGATCGTCATGGGACCCCCTTATTGGATTATGCCGGACCTGGATTTGTTTTTCTTTTGAATAAATTGGTGAATGAGGGAATGTTTTGAGGAGTGTTTTCTTCGGCGCTCCATTGGGAGACCCAGACGATTGGGTGTATAGCTACTGCCTCCGGAGGCCACACAAAGCATTACACTAAAAAGTGTAAGGCCCCTCCCCTTCTGGCTATACACCCCCCGTGGGATCACGGGATGCTCAGTTTTCAAGCTTTGTGCGAAGGAGGTCAGACATCCACGCATAGCTCCACTGTTTAGTCAGCAGTAGCTGCTGACTATATCGGATGGAAGAAAAGAGGGCCTATATAGGGTCCCCAGCATGCTCCCTTCTCACCCCACTTGCGGTTTGTTAAGGTTGAGGTACCCATTGCGGGTACGGAGGCTGGAGCCCACATGCTGCTTTCCTTCCCCATCCCCCTGAGGGGCTCTGTGGAAGTGGGATCTTACCGGCCCCCAAACTCTGAGGCCGGGCTCCATCCACAGACCCAGAGACCCTGCTGGAGGAGCTGAGTACCGTCAGGGACAAGGCCCTGCAACATTCAGGTACTCTGTGTCCCCGCACAGACAGGCCACGCACACTCCAGACTTGCTGGGTGTGCTAGTGCGCCGGGGGCAGTAGCGCTGCGCGCTCGGGTTAGAGTCACTGCAGCTTAGCTGAGTGATTTTATGTGTTGGGGAACTACCGCGCCGGCCGCTCCGGGAGCGGCGGCGCGGCTGGGACTTGTAGTGCGCCGGGGACTCGCGCTGACCGCGCTTTTACGGCGGCAGCGCTCATAAATCTAGTCCCCGGCTTTTGCGGCCTAGCTCTGCTTCGTTCCCGCCCCCACCCTGTCAATCAGGGAAAGGGAGAGACGCTGGTCTATAGTCAGCGCCGAGGGCTGGAGTCTTATTTACATACTCCAGCCCTCTCACTGGGCACAGTGGGGACGCAAGTTTCCCAATCTTGGTCTCAACACGCCCAGGGCCCGCCCCTCTCCACAGGACGCCGGCAGCCATTCCTGCATGCAGTCTGGCTGGAGAACGGACACAGGCTCTGGGGGACTCAGACAAGGGGCTCTGGCGACCACACACCCGCGTTTATGCGGGCGGTAAGCTGCACATAAGTGCTGGCCCCACTAGTGCCACAGTGTTATTTGGTGCACTTTTTCCCTGTACCATATATATTTATATTGCACTGTACAGTCGCTTCTTGGCTTATACCCTATATTGCTCTGAGGAGACAACAACATGTCATCCGCAAAACGCAAGGGTGCCAAGGCACAGGCGGTATTGCACTGCTTGTGCCGCATGTGGGGCTAATCTACCGGCAGGTTCCAATGACCCCCATTGTGTGCAATGTTCAATCCCTGTGCCACTTCGGCAGCCAGAGTCTATGGTAGTAGTGGCCCAGGCAGAGACGCCTGTGAACCCTGCCCCGGTGACGGGGACAGAATTTGCAATTTTTGCTGATAAGATGTCTGTGACTATGACAAAAATCCTGGAGACCTTGCAGTCCAGGCCAGTTACTCAGACCATGGACACGGCTGTGTCTATGCTCCCCGGTCCCCCTCAGTTGGAACTAATCCGTACTTCAAGGGGGTCCCAGGCATCACAGGCTGAAGACTCTGACTCGGATGAGAGTCCCAGGCAGCCTAAGCGGGCTCGCTGGGAAAGACCCTCGACGTCATCACACTGGTCAGGGTCTCAGCGAGAAGAGTCTCTGTATGAGGAGGCAGAGGTGGGTGATCAGGAATCTAATCCTGACACCGCTCTCAATCTAGATACCCCTGATGGTGACGCTATGGTAAATGACCTTATAGCGGCCATCAATAGACTGTTGGATATTTCTCCCCCAGCCCCTTCAGCAGAGGAGGCAGCTGCACAGCAGGAGAAGTTCCATTTCCGGTATCCCAAGCGTAAATTGAGTACTTTTCTGGACCACTCTGACTTCAGAGAATCAGTCCAGAAACATCATGCTTATCCAGACAAGCGTTTCTCCAAACGTCTTAAGGATACACGTTATCCCTTTCCCCCTGACGTGGTCAAACGCTGGACCCAGTGTCCAAAGGTGGATCCCCCAATATCCAGGCTTGCGGCTAGATCCATAGTTGCAGTGGAGGATGGGGCTTCACTTAAAGATGCCAATGACAGACAGATGGACCTTTGGTTGAAATCTGTCTATGAAGCTATCGGCGCGTCGTTTGCTCCAGCATTCGCGGCCGTGTGGGCACTCCAAGCTATTTCCGCTGGTCTGGCACAGGTGGACTCTATCATACGTCCAGCAGTGCCGCGAGTGGCGTCCTTAACTACGCAAATGTCTGCGTTTGCGACCTACGCTATCAATGCGGTACTGGACTCTACGAGCCGTACCTCAATGGCGTCCGCCAACTCTGTGGTTTTGCGCAGAGCCTTGTGGTTAAAGGAATGGAAAGCAGATTCTGCTTCCAAGAAATGTTTAACCAGCTTGCCACTATCTGGAGACAGACTGTTTGGTGAGCAATTGGCTGAAATCATTAAACAGTCCAAGGGTAAGGACTCCTCCTTACCCCAGCCCAGATCAAGCAAACCTCAACAGAGGAAGTGGCAGTCGAGGTTTCGGTCCTTTCGAGGCTCGGGCAAGCCCCAATTCTCCTCGTCCAAAGGGACTCAGAAGGAGCAAAGGAGCTCAGATGCCTGGCGGGCTCACTCACGCCCCAAGAAAGCAACCGGAGGAACCGCTTCCAAGCCGGCTGCCTCATGACTTTCGGCCTCCTCTCTCCGCATCCTCGGTCGGTGGCAGGCTCTCCCGCTTTTGCGACATTTGGCTGCCACAGGTCAAGGACCGGTGGGTAACAGACATTTTGTCTCACGGGTACAGGATAGAATTCAGTTCTCGTCCTCCGTCTCGGTTCTTCAGAACTTCCCCACATCCCGAACAAGGGCAAGGTTTTTACTCCAATCTCTTTGTGGTGCCAAAAAAGGACGGCTCATTCCGTCCTGTTCTGGACCTAAAACTGCTCAACAAGCATGTGAACGCCAGGCGGTTCCGGATGGAATCCCTCCGCTCTGTCATTGCCTCAATGTCTCAAGGAGATTTCCTTGTATCGATAGACATCAAAGATGCTTATCTCCACGTGCCGATTGCTACAGAGCACCAACGCTTTCTACGTTTCGTGATAGGAGACGACCATCTTCAATTCGTAGCTCTGCCATTTGGTCTGGCGACAGCCCCACGGGTTTTCACCAAGGTCATGGCGGCAGTGGTAGCAATCTTGCACTCTCAGGGACACTCGGTGATCCCTTACTTAGACGATCTGCTTGTAAAAGCACCCTCTCAAGAGGCATGCCAACTCAGCCTGAATGTTGCGCTGGAGACTCTCCAGACTTTCGGGTGGATCATCAACTTTTCAAAGTCCAATCTGTCACCGACCCAATCACTAACGTATCTTGGCATGGAGTTTCATACTCTCTCAGCGATAGTGAAGCTTCCGCTGGACAAGCAGCGGTCACTACAGACAGGGGTGCAGTCTCTCCTTCAAGGTCAGTCGCACCCCTTAAGGCGCCTCATGCACTTCCTAGGGAAGATGGTGGCAGCAATGGAGGCAGTCCCGTTTGCGCAGTTTCATCTGCGCCCACTTCAGTGGGACATTCTCCGCCAATGGGACGGAAAGTCAACATCCCTGGACAGGGAAGTCTCCCTTTCCCAGACGGCCAAGGACTCTCTGCAATGGTGGCTTCTTCCCACCTCATTATCACAGGGAAGATCCTTCCTACCCCCATCCTGGGCAGTAGTCACGACAGACGCGAGTCTGTCAGGGTGGGGAGCAGTTTTTCTCCACAACAGGGCTCAGGGTACGTGGACTCAGCAGGAGTCCACCCTTCAGATCAATGTTCTGGAAATCAGGGCAGTGTATCTGGCCTTACTAGCCTTCCAACAGTGGCTGGAAGGAAAGCAGATCCGAATTCAGTCGGACAACTCCACAGCGGTGGCATACATCAACCACCAAGGAGGGACACGCAGTCGGCAAGCCTTCCAGGAAGTCCGGCGGATTCTGATGTGGGTGGAGGACAGAGCATCCACCATATCCGCGGTTCACATCCCGGGCGTGGAAAACTGGGAAGCAGACTTCCTCAGTCGCCAGGGTATGGACGCAGGGGAGTGGTCCCTTCACCCGGACGTGTTTCAGGAAATCTGTTGCCACTGGGGGGTGCCGGACGTCGACTTAATGGCGTCTCGGCACAACAACAAGGTCCCGACCTTCATGGCGCGGTCTCGCGATCAAAGGGCTCTGGCGGTAGACGCCTTGGTGCAAGATTGGTCGCAGTTCCGGCTCCCTTATGTGTTTCCACCTCTGGCACTCTTGCCCAGAGTGCTACGCAAGATCAGATCCGATTGCAGCCGCGTCATACTCGTCGCTCCAGACTGGCCGAGGAGGTCGTGGTACCCGGATCTGTGGCATCTCACGGTCGGCCAACCGTGGGCACTACCAGACCGACCAGACTTACTGTCCCAAGGGCCGTTTTTCCATCGGAATTCTGCGGCCCTGAACCTGACTGTGTGGCCATTGAGTCCTGGATCCTAGCGTCTTCAGGATTATCCCAAGGGGTCGTTGCCACCATGAGACAGGCTAGGAAGCCCACGTCTGCTAAGATCTACCACAGAACGTGGAAGATATTCTTATCCTGGTGCTCTGCTCAGGGAGTGTCTCCCTGACCATTTGCATTGCCTACTTTTCTTTCTTTCCTGCAATCTGGGTTAGAAAAAGGTTTGTCGCTCGGCTCCCTTAAAGGGCAAGTCTCGGCGCTATCCGTCTTTTTTCAGAAGCGTCTAGCACGACTTTCTAAGGTGCGCACGTTCCTGCAGGGGGTTTGTCATATCGTACCCCCGTACAAGCGGCCGTTAGATCCATGGGATCTGAACAGGGTACTAGTTGCCCTCCAGAAGCCGCCCTTCGAGCCTCTGAGGGATGTTTCACTTTCTCGACTATCGCAGAAAGTGGCTTTTCTGGTAGCGATCACATCTCTTCGGAGAGTGTCTGAGCTAGCAGCGCTGTCATCCAAGGCTCCTTTCCTGGTCTTCCACCAGGACAAGGTAGTGCTGCGCCCCATTCAGGAGTTTCTCCCTAAGGTGGTATCCTCTTTTCATCTAAATCAGGATATCTCCTTGCCTTCCTTTTGTCTTCATGCAGTTCATCGGTATGAGAAGGATTTACATTTGTTAGATCTGGTGAGAGCACTCAGAATCTACATTTCCCGCACGGCGCCCCTGCGCCGCTCGGATGCACTCTTTGTCCTTGTCGCTGGTAAGCGCAAAGGGTCGCAGGCTTCCAAAGCCACCCTGGCTCGATGGATCAAAGAACCAATTCTTGAAGCCTACCGTTCTGCTGGGCTTCCGGTTCCTTCAGGGCTAAAGGCCCACTCAACCAGAGCCGTGGGTGCGTCCTGGGCATTACGACACCAGGCTACGGCTCAACAGGTGTGCCAGGCAGCTACCTGGTCGAGTCTGCACACTTTCACCAAACATTATCAGGTGCATACCTATGCTTCGGCGGACGCCAGCCTAGGTAGAAGAGTCCTGCAGGCGGCAGTTGCCTCCCCATAGGGGAGGGCTGTCTTGCAGCTCTAACGTGAGGTATTTCTTTACCCACCCAGGGACTGCTTTTGGACGTCCCAATCGTCTGGGTCTCCCAATGGAGCGCCGAAGAAGAAGGGAATTTTGTTACTTACCGTAAATTCCTTTTCTTCTAGCTCCTATTGGGAGACCCAGCACCCGCCCTGTTGTCCTTCGGGATTTTTGGGTTTTTTTGGATACACATGTTGTTCATGTTGAACGGTTTTCAGTTCTCCGATGTTACTTCGGAGTGAATTTGTTTAAACCAGTTATTGGCTTTCCTCCTTCTTGCTTTAGCACTAAAACTGAGCATCCCGTGATCCCACGGGGGGTGTATAGCCAGAAGGGGAGGGGCCTTACACTTTTTAGTGTAATGCTTTGTGTGGCCTCCGGAGGCAGTAGCTATACACCCAATCGTCTGGGTCTCCCAATAGGAGCTAGAAGAAAAGGAATTTACGGTAAGTAACAAAATTCCCTTCTTTTCAAATAAAACTATTTTTTTTTTTTTTTTTTTTTATTACTGACTGGGTTTGTGATGTCGGATATCTGATAGACGCGTGACATCACTAACCCCAGGGCTTGATGCCAGGTGACATTACACATTTGTCATCAACCCCATATATTACCCCGTTTGCCACCGCACCAGGGCACGGGATGAGTTGGTGAGTTGGGGCGAAGCACCAGGATTGGCACATCTAATGGATGTGCCACTTCTGGGGCGGCTGTGGCCTGCTATTTTTAGGCTGGGGAGTGTCCAATAACAGTGGGCCTCCCTAGTCTGAGAATACCAGACCACAGCTGTCTGCTTTAACTTGGCTGGTGATCCAATTTGGGGGGGACCCCATGTTTTTTATTTTAAACTATTTATTTAATTTAAAATAACAGCGTGGGGTGCCCTCTGTTTTGGATTACCAGCCAAGGTGAAGCTGCCAGCTGTGGTTTGCAGGCTGCAACCATCTGCTTTACCCTAGCTGGCTACAAAAGTATGTTTTTTTTAAATTATTTTTTATTTATTTTTTGGATAAATGCAAGGCTAAGCACACTTTAGTGCCACATGAAAGTCACTAAAGGGTGCCAGCTTAGAATATGCAGGGGGGTAGGACATTATATGTCTTTCTCATCTATCTATCTATGTATCTATCTATCTATCTATTTATCTATCTATCTGTCTATCTATCTGTCTAACCCTCTGTTCATTCATTCATCCCTCTATCTCTCTATATCTATCTATTCATCTCTATATCTACTCATCTATTTATCTTTCTTGCTGCTTCCGTTTTTTGCGGTCCGCAAAAAGAAGGAGGACACGGATGTATCCGTGAAAAAATTGGCCATTTTTTGCGGACCGCAAAAATGGAACGGTCATGTGAATGTAGCCTACATGTGTTCCCTATGGGGGTAGGGGTCGGTACAGAACGATGGTGAGGGGGAGGTCGCTACAGAGCGCCGTGTGTGTGTTTGTGTGTGTGTGTGTGTGTGGGGGAGGGTTGCAGAGCCTGATGTGTGTGGCGCAGAGCCCGATGTGTGTGTGTTTGTGTGTGTGTGTATGTGTGTGGCGCAGAGCCCGATGTGTGTGTGTGTGGCGCAGAGCCCGATGTGTGCGTGCATGCGTTGTGTGTGTGTGTGTGTGTGTGTGTGTGGCGCAGAGCCCGATGTGGGGCTGTTATTTTCATTGCTAGAGTGATAACAGATCAGGTGCTGGGGTAGAATACTGACAGGGAATGTGTGTGCAGGGGGCGGGCAGGGGACAGGGCTGGACACTGAGGCCGGGCAGTGCCAGCTCTGACTGAGGTTTTGCACAGGAAGTGGTCAGTTTGCTGGAGCAAAATGTAAACAAAGAACTGCAGAGAATAAAGGGATGATTCAATAGGAACAAAAGTTAGAAAACAAAAAATAACAATGTAGGGGTGTTTTACATGACAATACAGCACAGATAAACTCAACATTTTTTGGTAAGCTAAAGTGCCCGGCTGGAACCTCCACCCCCTCCCCAGGGGGTAGGTGGAGGCCGGCATGACGTGGCTAGGGGGGATAGGGTGAAAAGGGAAAAGGGGTGGGGGTTTAGGGACCGTTAGGTTGGGAGCGGGGAAAAGCCAGGCATTGCTGCGGCTGCAGCTGAAGTAGTTGTCTGGCGTCACAGACACTGCTGTCAAAAGAAAAAAAAAAAAAAAAAAGTGACCGTTTCACCTACCATGGACGGTCTGTTGGAGGAGCTGCGGGGGGCGGCCCGGCGCCATCCATCCGGCTGGCTGGAGGAGCAGCTGCGGTCAGTGCTGGCTGGTGGCGTGGTGTCG
The DNA here is from genome assembly GCF_048569485.1 of Anomaloglossus baeobatrachus. Classification (NCBI taxonomy): domain Eukaryota; kingdom Metazoa; phylum Chordata; class Amphibia; order Anura; family Aromobatidae; genus Anomaloglossus; species Anomaloglossus baeobatrachus. The sequence goes on along the minus strand of NW_027442186.1, from coordinate 108,029 downwards.
GGTGCGGCTCCCCCGGCCAGGCCGCAGGCGCGGCCCGCTCGTTGCGGTCGGCGGTCGGGGGGGGCTCCGGGGCCGGCCGCGGAGGTCTCTCCGGCTATCAGGGAGCGGCCATGCCGTCGGTCCAGGCCTCCGGAGCGTCTCTCTCCCGGCGGTTCCGGGCGGGCCACAGGGCAGGCGCGGCCTGCTCGCAGGCCGCGGTTAGAGTCGGGGCTGCCCAGTGCAGTGCCTGCGGGGCCTCAGCGGCAGCGGAGAAGCCCCATTAGGGACCCTCCGGCGGTGGGGGGGGTGTCCAGCCTTGGGAGCCCCCTCCGGGCCGGGAGGAATTCACGTCTGCGGCTGAGGTCGGCGGTGGTTAGCAGGCCTCGGCCCGATAGGGGGGAGGGGCCTGCTGCTACCTGGCGTCAGGAGGACCTGGAGGCTGCGGCGGGCCGCACTGGCGATGTTCCGGTCGGGCGGAATGGCTGGTCGGCACGGGACACGCAGGACGGACGGCGGGATCCCTGGCAGGAGGTCGGCGGGCCAGGGCAGGACTGCTCTGGGTCTCAACAGCAGCCTGGTGGTCGGGATCCAGGAGCGGCGGTGCGTGGACCACCTGGATTGGGCTCGGGACCGACCGATCCGAGGTTCCCTTCGCCGATCGGACCAGTGGAGGACGTCAGACAGGAGAGGGACACGGGGCCAGTGACGGCTGGACGGCAGGATTCTGGAGTGACGGCTGGCGGGATCACAGCTCCTGCGCAGCTTGGTGAGTACAGCTCTGTGTCTTGTTTGTCTTCTTTGACTAATGATGTGTTAGGTAGTGCAGTGGGTCCGGCTGGGGCTGGGACGGCTCAGGGGCAGGCGGCGCCGCCGGGGTCACTAGGGGTTGTGGAGGTTTTGTCGGAAGTAAGGCAGTTGTTGGCGCGGCTGGAGGGGAGCGGGAGTGTCGGAAGTTGTGCGTCGGCGTGGGTGGGATCCGGGGTCCCGGGTGTGGGGGTGGCGGCGGCGAGTGCGGCGGAGGTACGGCGGGGGTCCGATCCAGTGTCGGTTTCTGTGCAGACGGAAAAAGACAAGGATCGGATTCATTTGGATGATAAGGCAAGGGGGGAGGTTTATGTGTGTTTTGAGGGGCCGCTGGGCTCGCATTTAAAGAAGGAAGTTAGGGAAAAAATTTGGAGGGATGATTATGTGGAAATCTTCTCTTTGTTGCCGTTAGAGAAATTTAATTTGGACAAGCCCAAGAAAGACGACAACAAAAAAGAGGATGAGGAGAAGCGGCGGTGGCGGTTGATCCCTCAGACGTTCACAAACTGGCTGCAAGCGTTTGCAATTTTAGCCAGTGTAATAGGGGAAAAGGCGCCGGACAACTGTTCGCACCTTTTCTGCTATTTGGATTCTATAGGGGAAGCTTATAGGGTGTATGGGGGGCAGGCCTGGTTGCGGTACGACGAACAGTTTCGTCAGCGGAAAGCCATTCGGCCATCCATAAGATGGGACCAGAAGGATATTGGGCTCTGGTTGCGGGTCATGGCACCGACTCGGTATGGGCAATCCTTTCCAGGGGCGGCCGGGGCTTCCGGCCAGGCTGGGGGGTGGTACGGCCAGCAGGCCGGCGGGGGAGCCGGAGGTCAACAGGGATCGCAGAAATCAGGACTTTGCTGGCTCTTCAATGAGGGCCAGTGCAAGTTTGGGGAGCAGTGTAAGTTTAAACACCACTGCTCACACTGTAGCGGCACCAATCACGGGGCGTCAAAGTGTTTCCGACGTAGCAGGGTCAAGGGGGGGCCTGGTAATTCAAAAGGGGGAGACTCCAGTGAAGCTTCGAGAGATGCTCCCTTACCTAAATAGGTTTCCTAGGAGGGAGGAGGCAGAGTTGCTAGCGAAGGGTTTTCAATTCGGTTTTCGCATTCCTTCGGGAGCAGGTCCGGGGCAGGGGTGTTTTAAGAATTTACAGTCGGCAAGCCAGCATCCGGAGGTGGTACGGGAGAAGTTGGAAAAAGAGGTGTCTTTGGGGCGTATGGCGGGGCCGTTTCGGTCCCCGCCTTTTCCGGATCTGGTGGTTTCACCGTTGGGGGTGGTGCCGAAGAAGGAGGCGAATAAGTTTCGGCTGATTCACCACTTATCTTACCCGCTGGGGGGGGGGATCGGTGAATGATGGTATAGATCCTGAGCTATGCTCGGTGGTGTATACGTCGTTTGATGAAGCGGCGGCCTGGGTGCGGCGGTGTGGACGGGGGGCTCTGATGGCTAAGACGGACATTGAATCCGCATTTCGGTTGTTGCCGGTTCATCCGGACAGTGTCCGCTTGCTCGGCTGTTTTTGGGAAGGGAATTATTTTGTTGACAGATGCCTGCCCATGGGATGCTCGTTGTCCTGTTCATTGTTTGAGGCATTTAGTTCCTTTTTGGAGTGGGTGGTTAGGGATGTTTCGGGTTTGCAGTCTGTTATTCACTATTTAGACGATTTTTTTCTGTGTTGGTCCAGGGGATGCGGGGGTTTGCCAGAGTTTGCTTGCAACGATCGAGTGGGTAGCTCAGCGTTTTGGAGTCCCGTTGGCGCCGGGGAAGACAGAGGGTCCGGGGACATGTATTTCTTTTCTTGGCATTGTTATTGATTCGGACAAGTGGGAGTTTCGGTTACCGGCGGATAAGGTGGTCGCTCTCAGGGAGCAGGTAGCGAGGGCACTGAGGGTCAAAAAGCTTTCCCTGAGGGAGGTGCAATCGTTGCTGGGCAGACTCAATTTTGCGTGTCGGGTGATGCCGATGGGGCGGATTTTTTCACGGCGGCTTGCGATGGCCACTGCGGGGGTGCTAGTGCCTCATCATTTTGTGCGTCTGTCGGCCGACGTCAAGGCGGATTTAGAGGTGTGGGGGGCGTTTTTTGGCGGACTATAACGGGCGGTCCCTCTTCATGGAGCCTCTAGTGGGTAATTCGGAGTTGGACTTGTTTACTGATGCATCTGGGGGTCAGGGTTTTGGGGCTTATTTTGGAGGAGAGTTGTGTGCAGAGGGATGGCCGGAGGTTTGGCGGTCGGCAGGGCTGGTGAAGAATTTGGTGCTGTTGGAAATCTTTCCTATTTTGGTGGCAGTGACTCTGTGGCAGGAGCATTTTCGGAACAGGCGGGTGCGGTTTTACTGTGATAACATGGGGGTCGTGTTAGCAATTAACAATATCTCGGCCAATTCCCCTCCGGTGATTAAAGTTTTGCGGAGATTAGTGCTGGCCTGTTTGTCTATCAATGCTTGTGTGTCTGCGTCGCATGTGCCGGGGGTGTTGAACTCTATTGCTGATGCTCTCTCTCGTTTCCAGTGGGATCGCTTCAGGGAATTGGCGCCGGGGGCGATGGCCGTGGGATTGCAGTGCCCTCCCGAACTTTGGAGTGTGGTATGAGGGCAGTTGGACATTTGATCAGAGGATCGTTGGCTGAGGCGACCTGGACGGCTTATCAGCAGGCGTGGCAGCAATGGGAGTTTTGGGTGCAGTCTTTTGGTTTGATTCGGTCGGTGGAGGATCAGGTAGGCGTGTTACTCTTGTGGATTGGGCGGTGGTCGGCATGGGGTTGGTCCCAGGCGAAGGTGGGTCGGGTGGTGGCGGGCCTGGCCTTTGGGTTTAAGTTGCGGAATAGGCCGGATTTGACAAAAAACTTTTTGGTGCGGCAGGCGTTGAGGGGGTTTCGCCGGGGGCAGAGTTGTGGGGATAGAAGGAGGCCAGTGTCTTTTGCTCTCTTGGAGCGATTGGGGGCCCACCTGAGTGCGGTGTGTTCGTCTGTTTTTGAGGTTATTTTGTTTCGGCTGGCGTTTTCGTTTGCGTTTTTCGGGGCGCTCCGGATTGGGGAATTGGTGGCGGTTAGTCGGCAAGGTTCCGGGGGGATTCAGGCGCGAGATGTTCTTTTATTTGACACCAGCGTGGAATTTTGGCTCCGGAGGTCCAAGACGGATCAATCCGGCAGAGGACGGCGGGTGTTACTGGGGATGGTGGCGGAATCGGCAATGTGTCCGGTGCGGTGTTTGCGGGAGTTTCGGGGGTTGCGACCGCGGGAAGATGGGCCGTTGCTTTGTCATGAGGATGGTTCTTTCTTGTCGAATTATCAGTTTCGGGCAGTTTTCCGGAGGTGTGTGGAAGGTCTTGGCTTGGATCCCGGTTGTTATGCGCCTCATTCTTTTAGGATTGGAGCGGCAACTGAGGCGGCTGTGTGCGGGTTGAGTCCGGAGATAGTACGGAGGATAGGTCGGTGGGAATCCAGGAGATATTTGAGTTATGTGCGCCCTTAGCATGGCTTATGAGGTGGGGAGTTTTGGATTTGTTGTGTTATGGTATGGTACTGTAATGTTTTTGTTGTCTTCCTTTGCAGGGGACTTTTCCCTTTTGGTCTGGATATTGGGCCACTCCTTTGTGCACTGGGCAGCGATCCGGGCAGACATCCGATCGGAGGGTCGTCAGCTGGGCTTTGCACGAAATGTGGCGGTACTCCGGTGGTTGGGTATCCGGGGCATGCGGTGGATGCGGGTGTTGCCCAAGGTGCACAGGGCAATGCGATTGGACCGGGCGCCGGATATTCTGGTCCTGCACGTTGGGGGGAATGATGTGGGAATGGTGGCGGGCCGGGAGTTGATTAGGGATATAAAACATGATTTGCTTCGGCTGTGGGTGGCTGTACCAGGACTTCGGACGGTCTGGTCAGAGATTGTCCCGAGGCGGACATGGCGTAGGGCTCGGTCAGTTGAAAGGCTGAATAAGACCCGTATAAAAATCAATCGGGCCATTTCGGGTTTTGTAGTGAGGAATGGGGGGGTGGCGGTCCGTCATTTTGAGTTGGAGGCGGTGGATCAGGATTACTGGTTGGCAGATGGGGTTCACCTGAATGCAGTGGGGACAGATTTGTGGTCTTTGGGAATTCAGGAGGGTATTGAGCGGGCCATGGCATTGCCCGGTAGAGGGGGGGTCTCGAGCGTTTGAGGGGGTTAAAACGCTCTCGTTGTGGTGGTGGGGGTGGGGTCCTCGAAGTTGGTGAAAATTGGATTGGGGGGTCCCAATGGAGGTGGAATCCCCCCCGTTAATTACTGGTTTGGGGAGTGGTCTGGTGATCATGGGGGGAACATCGGCTTGGTGGGGTCGGTTCCCGGTTTGGTGGTTTAACCCTTTCCCCTCATATTTGTTTGGTGCTCCCGAGTTTGTGGTTGCGGCTGGGAGTAATGGGGTTTGAGGGGGAAGGTAGGATTGGAGTATTGGGTGATCACCAGATTGTTTGAGCTTCGAGGACCACAACCCCCTGTTTTATAAATGTTTTTTATAAGTTATGTTAAATAAAAGGCTGCTGTGGCCATTTTATCCAACTATGTGTCTGTGGTCATTTCAATAAGGGGTTAAGTATTAGGGGGTATGGTAGCAGTTAAGGGGTCACCAGGACTCCACTATGCCAACGTCAAGTGCCCGGCTGGAACCTCCACCCCCTCCCCAGGGGGTAGGTGGAGGCCGGCATGACGTGGCTAGGGGGGATAGGGTGAAGAGGGAAAAGGGGTGGGGGTTTAGGGACCGTTAGGTTGGGAGCGGGGAAAAGCCAGGCATTGCTGCGGCTGCAGCTGAAGTAGTTGTCCCGCCCACCCTCCCCTTTTGTTTTGTTTTGTTTTATTTTGTTTTGTTTGTCTGGGTCATAGTGGCAGGGGTGGTGGGGGTGGGGTCCTCGAAGTTGGTGAAAATTGGATTGGGGGGTCCCAATGGAGGTGGAATCCCCCCCGTTAATTACTGGTTTGGGGAGTGGTCTGGTGATCATGGGGGGAACATCGGCTTGGTGGGGTCGGTTCCCGGTTTGGTGGTTTAACCCTTTCCCCTCATATTTGTTTGGTGCTCCCGAGTTTGTGGTTGCGGCTGGGAGTAATGGGGTTTGAGGGGGAAGGTAGGATTGGAGTATTGGGTGATCACCAGATTGTTTGAGCTTCGAGGACCACAACCCCCTGTTTTATAAATGTTTTTTATAAGTTATGTTAAATAAAAGGCTGCTGTGGCCATTTTATCCAACTATGTGTCTGTGGTCATTTCAATAAGGGGTTAAGTATTAGGGGGTATGGTAGCAGTTAAGGGGTCACCAGGACTCCACTATGCCAACGTCATGTCGGACAACTCCTTTAATTTGCTTGAGTCAGATTTATGGTACAATTGAAAATGTTTTGGTAGGGTTTTTAGGTGTTCCGTCTCATGCAGAGTCTTTGTTTTCTCAATGTCCCTGATGGGCTCACGGAATCCCACCTTTAACCCCCTAACCACTGGACGATTTTTCCGTTTTTGTTTTTTGCTCCCCTTTTTCCGAGAGTCGTAAGTTTTTTATTTTTCCCGTCAATCTTGCCATAAGAGGGCTTGTTTTTTGCGGGACGTATTGGTCTTTTAAGTGAAACCATGAGTTTTACCATATATGGTACTGGAAAACAGCACAAAATTTCCATGTGCGGAAAAATTACAAAAAAGTGTGATTGGACAATGGTTTATGGGGTACTTTATTCACCGTGTTCACTGTATGGTAAAACTGATGGGTGGGTGTGATACTTCAGGTTGGTATGAGTTCGTTGATACCAAACATGTTTAGGTTTACTTTTATATAAGGGGTTAAAAAAAGGTTTGTCCAAAAAATTGGAGCACTTTCTGCGGCATTTTCTGCAACTTGTAGTGTTCTCATTTTTCGGGATATGGGGCTCACTGATGGCTTATTTGTTTGCATTTTTAGCTGTACCATTTTTGCGCAGATGCTACGTTTTGACTCCCTGGTATTGCATTTTGCTGAAAATTTGCGAAGACCAAAAAACGTAACTTTGCCAGTTGGATTTTTTTTTACGGCTACGCCATCTACCGATCTAATTGATTCATTTTAGATTTTGATAGACTGGGCATTTCTGAACTCTGCGATACCAAATGAGTGTATATTTATTATTTTTTTAACCCTTTGATTTTTAGTGGGGCGAATGGAGAATGATTTAAACTTTTAGTTGTTTTTTTAATTCTATAAACCTTTTTTTTTACTATTTTTTTATTTTAATAGTCTCTCTAGGGGTAAGGATTAGCCGTCTGATCGCTTGTTCATTTCTGCTGATCAGAGCGGCAGAGCTCTGATCAGCTGAAATGCTGCTGTCCTGTTAAAGCCAGCCGGCTGTAGCAGGATGTGAGTCATGATAGCGACAGGAGTCATCACATAACCCTGTGCTACCATGGCAACCATCGGCTTCCCATGATCGCGTTACGGGGCCTCCGATGGCGGTGTAGAAAGGCAATTGGAATAGTCATTGGCCCTCGTGTGGATTACCACAGACCTGCGTGTTTTTGGGGTTAATAAAGGAGTGAAATAGGGTATTGTTTTTATCTTATTTTGTGTTTGTGTTTATTTCTTTTCACTTCCAGATTAGTAATGGGGGTAGGGTTTTCATAGACCCTGCCATTACTAATCTAGAGCTTAGTGGCAGCTGTGAGCTGTTATTAACCCCTTATTAGCCTGATTGCTACTGCACCAGTGCAATCGGGAAGAGCCGGGTAAAGTGCCAGGATTGTCACATATAATGGATGTGACAATCCTGGGTTGCTGTGGGCTGCTATTGTTATAACGCGCCTGCTTTAATCTTATTTTATTTAATTTTCCTTTATTTATTTTTTATTTCCAAAGGTTCCGGATCATTATCCGGAGTTCCCTGAGAACTCCAGGCCCGGGTCCGGTACTCGGGTATTTTTAAAATCGCTCGGATCCTAAAGCTGGTGTCACACATAACGACGACGACAACGACGTCGCTGCTACGTCACCATTTTCTGTGATGTTGCAGCGACGTCCCGTCGCTGTCGCTGTGTGTGACATCCAGCAACGACCTGGCCCCTGCTGTGAGGTCGCCGGTCGTTGCTGAATGTCCAGCTTCATTTTTTGGTCGTCACTCTCCCGCTGTGACACACACATCGCTGTGTGTGACAGCGAGAGAGCGACGAAATGAAGCGATCAGGAGCCGGCACTGGCAGCTGCGGTAAGCTGTAACCAGCGTAAACATCGGGTAACCAAGGGAAGACCTTTCCCTGGTTACCCGATGTTTACGCTGGTTACCAGCCTCCGCTCTTGCTGCCAGCGCCGGCTCCTGCACTGTGACATGTGGCTGCAGTATGCATCGGGTAATTAACCCGATGTATACTGTAGCAAGGAGAGCAAGGAGCCAGCGCTAAGCAGTGCACGCGGCTCCCTGCTCTCTGCACTGTGACATGTAGCTGCAGCACACATCGGGTTAATTAACCCGATGTGTGCTGCAGGAGAGCAAGGAGCCAGCGCTAAGCGCGGCTCCCTGCTCTCTGAACTGTGACATGTAGCTGCAGCACACATCGGGTTAATTAACCCGATGTGTGCTGCAGGAGAGCAAGGAGCCAGCGCTAAGCGCGGCTCCCTGCTCTCTGAACATGTAGCACAGCGACGTTATGATCGCTGCTTCTGCTGTGTTTGACAGCTAAGCAGCGATCATAACAGCGACTTACAAGGTCGCTGTTACGTCACCGAAAATGGTGACGTAACAGCGACGTCGTTGTCGCTGTCGTTTAGTGTGACACCAGCTTAAATTTTACTGTCCGGGTCTGTCCGTCACTAATCAATAGACAAATAAAAAAGTGCATGGTGTTTATGTAGTTGTGTAAACAGAAATATGATATTCAAAATTAAAAATGACATGCCATAAGGCAAGCAAAATCAAGAAATGCAAAAAACTAAATTATTGAGTAAATGTATTAAATATTAGTTGTATCCAAACTATAATTAAATTGTTGTACAATGTTGTTCTCCACTTTTCTTAGATAATAATCTTTTTTCTTATTTTCTCATAGGCACTTCATTCAGGGAAAAGACCCAATCAAAGTCAACATCTAAGTCACTGAGCGGGTCGAGTGAAGTACCTCAAAATTTGCAGACCACCACAGGTATGGTTTTAGCATATACAGACCTCTAAATTATGGATAAAAAAACTATTAAAAATAATTTTAACACAAACAGTCCCATTCTCACACCACATAAAAATACCCAATTAAAGAAAGCAGCCAAAGCTCTCATTGAGCCCAATAGGAGTCCTTGTGTCCAATCTATAAATAAAGTGACTCAAGTTGCGCAAGGGCCTTAAATAGGTTACCACCTCTAACCTCTGATCTATGGCCTTTATAATTAATTTGCTTGAGTCAGATTTATGGTACAATTGGAAATGTTTTGGTAGGGTTTTTAGGTGTTCCATCTCATGTAGAGTCTTTGTTTTCTCAATGTCCCTGATGTGCTCACGGACTCACACCTTTAACCCTCTAACCCGTGGACGATTTTTCCGTTTTTGTTTTTTGCTCCCCTTTTTCCGAGAGTCGTAACTTTTTTATTTTTCCCGTCAATCTTGCCATAAGAGGTCTTGTTTTTGCGGGACGTATTGGTCTTTTAAGTGAAACCATGAGTTTTAACATATATGGTACTGGAAAACAGCAAAAAATTTCCACGTGCGGAAAAATTACAAAAAAGTGTGATTGGACAATGGTTTATGGGGTACTTTATTCACCGTGTTCACTGTATGGTAAAACTGATGGGTGGGTGTGATACTTCAGGTTGGTATGAGTTCGTTGATACTAAACATGTTTAGGTTTACTTTTATCTAAGGGGTTAAAAAAAGGTTTGTCCAAAAAATTGGAGCACTTTCAGCGCCATTTTCTGCAACTTGTAGTGTTCTCATTTTTCGGGATATGGGGCTCACTGATGGCTTATTTGTTTGCATTTTTAGCTGAACCATTTTTGCGCAGATGCTACGTTTTGACTCCCTGGTATTGCATTTTGCTCAAAATTTGCGAAGACCAAAAAACTTAACTTTGCCGGTTGGAATTTTTTTTTACGGCTACGCCGTCTACCGATCATATTAGTTCATTTTAGATTTTGATAGACTGGGCATTTTTTAACTCTGTGATACCAAATGAGTGTATATTTATTATTTTTTTAACCCTTTGATTTTTAGTGGGGCGAATGGGGAGTGATTTAAATTTTTAGTGGGTTTTTTTAATTCTTTAAAACTTTTTTTTAATTTTTTTTTATTTTAATAGTCCCCCTAGGGGTAAGGATTAGTTGTCTGATCGCTTGTTCATTTCTGCTGATCAGCTGAAATGCTGCTGTCCTGTTACAAGCAGCCGGCTGTAACAGGATGTGAGTCATGATAGCGACATGAGTCATGACATAACCCTGTGCTACCATGGCAACCATCGGATTCCCGTGATCGCGTCACGGGGACTCCGATGGCGTCGAGGAAAGGAAATTTCCCTGCCATGGACATTTACATTGCGCTGTCAGTATTTGACAGCGCGGTCTAAGGGATTAAAAGGCATGGGTGAATCGTGGATCCACCCTTGCTTGTAAGGTACACATGTCTGCTGTTCAGATCAGCATATATGTGCGGAAATCGGTGCCGGTTTACTGCAGCAGCCGACGATGATTACACCGCCATTATCTACGATGTACCCAGTACGTCCAATGTCTGTAAGAGGTTAAGTCCCTTGTGGTCATTCCTATGTAGATTTTCTGGCATGGATACTGGGCGTAATAAATCACGCTCTTAGAAGCACAAATATGTTGGTGATTTATTGTGTAAGTTTGTGTTCCTTCCGATTTTTTAATGGGAATCTGTCACCAGATTTGGGGACTACAAGCTGTGTCCAATACCACTGAGTTCTTATATACAGCATTCCAAAATACTGTATATAAGAGCCTGTAAAACGGAAAAAGTACTTTTATAATACTCACCTAGGGTGGGTCCAGTCCAATGGGTGTCGCAGCTCTCCAGTGCGGTGCCTCCTCTTTTAGGTCTGACGCATCCTCTCTGCTGCGATCTTCGGCCTCCTTCTTCCCAGTCCGGTGTGGATGATGTGTCTATGTCATCCACACGAGCCGACATTGCGGTCCTGCGCAGGCGCATTCATCTGCCCTGCTGATCAAAGTACTGTAATGTGCAGGCGCGAGGAAAGGTTAACCCCTTCACGACTGGCCGACTTTACACTTTCCGTTATTTGTGGGGGGTTTGCCATTCTTCTGACAGACGTAACTTTCTTTAACGTTCCTTTGGGAGACCCAGACCATGGGTGTTTAGCTTCTGCCTCCGGAGGACACACAAAGTACTACACTTAAAAGTGTAGCTCCTCCCTCTGAGCTTATACACCCCCTGGTAGCCAGTCCTAGCCAGTTTATCGCTTTGTGTTCAGGAGGTCATACATCCACACATGCATTCTCATCTGATTGTTTGACTTTTGGAAAGAGTTTGAAGAAAAGCGGGTCCATGTCTGGACTTCCGGCATGTCCCTTCTCACCCCACTGTGTCGGCGGTGTTGTTAATGTTGATTTACAAGGCTGAAGCCTTACATGCCGCGCTCCTTCACCATCCCTTCTGGGCTCTGGCTTGAAGTGGGAGCCAGCACGGTCTCCATGCCTGGCAGGAGTCCGGTCTCCATCCACAGCCCCTTGAGGATTCTGTTGGACCGGAGCACTCATCCCCAGGGACATGGCCCTGCGTCTCAGCAGCTAAGTACCTGAGACGTTTTTGTTGGGGGTCCCGGTTCTTTATTGTAAGGGGAGAGTATGCTGTATGTGATTGTTTTTAACTTTTCCGGCGGGTTCTCCAGCTTTTGCCCGAGAACCGCGCCGATGGTGCCTGCTTGTCGGCCTCGCCGCTTAAATTTAGGCCCCGGCTTCGCCGGAGGCCTAGTTTCGTTTTCCTGCCCTCGCATGTCACTCATGCAGAGGGACAGGTTCGGCTCCTCCCGGCGGCCGTTCTACACAGGGGAGGGACACTCCCCACTGCTGGGGCGTCCCTCCTTCCCGGCAGGTCTCTATAGCCCTCCAGTTCTCGCTCTTTTATAGGAGCGCCCTAGTCCCGCCCCCTCTCTTCGCTCCGGCGGCCATTTCTCAGGCAGAGTTCACTCTGCTCTGGGACATCCTGCATTCTGCATCTCTGCTGAGGTGCTGCGCTCTGGGGGACCGAGCTTCGGGATCTGGAGGGCACACAACACCGCGCTCAGCGGTCTGGTAAGCCACAGCCGGTCTCCGATTGTGGACCTCTGTATATTCTCCCTGGGGTTCATTCTCTGCAAATCCCCCACTCCAGCAGCATGTCTCACACAAGGAGCAAGGCTCCAAAGCTTTATTCTGCATGCACTGCATGTAAGCTCCTGCTGCCTGAGCCGAGCATTTATCCACACTGTGATGGTTGCTCTAACTTGGCGGTGCCACAGCCTGGAGTCTCACCCCAAGTGGTCTCTCAGGCTGCTGCTGCACCTGTGATTTAACCCCCGGCCTGGGTAGAGTCCTTTTCTAGGTCCATATCCCAGCCATTTGCTGAGTCCATGGGACTTTTGTCCAGGACTTTGATGAATATGCATCAGCCCCCCTCACAGGGTGCCTCTAATACTCTTGACAGAGGACTCCTATCCTCTGACCTCCGTCCATCAGAGCTCACGGAGGATTCATCATCTGATCTCAGACCCCGTCCTTCTAAGAGAAGGCGCAGGGTTTCCTCCCCCTGCCCATCCCACGGCTCTGTCTCAAGAGCTGACTCTCAAGATGAGGAGGATGCCCTCACTGGGGGCTCGGAGGCTATGAATCCCATCGATTTCTCTGAGGGTGACTCAGATCTTAGTGATTTGATTGCTTCTATTAATTCTGTGCTGGATCTCAATCCGCCAGTGTCAGAGGAGCAACTCTCTTTGGCAGAAAAACATCAGTTTACCTCGCCTAAGAGAGTGAAGAGTGTGTTCTTTAACCACTCCAGTTTTCAGACCGCTGTGACCAAACCCAGGGCCTGCCCTGACAAACGCTTTCCAAAGCGTGGTTGTGATGACCGGTTTCCATTTCCACCTGAGGTGGTCAAGGAGTGGTCTCACTCCCCAAAGGTAGACCCTCCGGTGTCTAGGCTATCAGCCCGGACCGTTGTGTCGGTGGCTGACGGCACCTCACTTAAGGATTCCACTGACCGTCAGATTGACCTTCTGGCCAAATCTGTGTATGAAGCTGTGGGGGCCGCGTTTTTCCCGACTTTTGCAGCAGTGTGGGCTCTCAAAGCCATCTCTGCTTCTCTAGAGGAGATGCATTCCCTCACCAAGGAATCTATGCCTGAGATGGTTACCTTAACTGCTCAGGCTTCAGCCTTTTCATCTTATGCCATGTCTGCCATGCTAGAGGCTGCTCACCGCACTGCGGTGGCTTCAGCTAATTCTCTTGTTATCCGCAGGATTTTGTGGCTTCGAGAGTGGAAGGCAGATGCTTCTTCCAAGAAGTTTCTTGCTGGGCTCCCTTTTGCTGGGTCACGGCTGTTTGGTGAACAGCTGGATGAAATCATTAAAGAAGCTACTGGCGGGAAGAGTACTTCCATGCCACAAACCAAGACCAGGAAACCCGCCCAGGGTAGGAATCAATCGAGGTTTCGTTCCTTTCGTTCCTCCAACTGGTCATCCTTTAAGCCTTCCGCCTCGACCGCTAACTCAGCCAAGGATCAGAAATCCAATTGGCGCCCAAAAGCGCGTCCGTAGAAGACCGCAGGAGGTTCTGCCACTAAGGCAGCTTCCTCATGACTCTCGGCCCGCTCCAGCCATGTCCTTAGTCGGTGGCAGGCTCTCCCACTTTGGCGACGCTTGGTTAAAGCAAGTCTCCGATCAGTGGGTGAGAGACATCATATCTCACGGCTACAGGATAGAATTCTCTTCCAGCCCTCCAAACAGATTTTTTCTCTCAACTCCAAGGCCGCTGCCTTCTCGCAGGCCGTGGCGTCCTTGCAGGCAAACGGAGTGATTGTCCCAGTTCCCGCTCAGGAACGGTTCAGAGGTTTTTACTCAAATCTCTTCCTAGTTCCAAAAAAGGACGGTACCTTCCGGCCCATCCTGGATCTCAAGCTTCTCAACAAGCATGTCCGGGTGCGGCATTTTCGCATGGAGTCTCTGCGATCAGTCATTGCCTCTATGACCCAAGGGGATTTCCTGGCATCCATCGACATCAGAGATGCCTATCTACATGTGCCAATCGCAGTGTCACATCAGCGTTGGTTACGTTTTGCGATAGGAGAGGATCATTTCCAATTCGTGGCTCTCCCCTTCGGGTTAGCCACGGCCCCTCGGGTATTCACCAAGGTCATGGCGGCAGTGATTGCGGTCCTGCACCTCCAGGGGTTAGCAGTGCTTCCTTATCTGGACGACCTTCTGGTCAAGGGTCCATCCAACGCAGACTGTCAGCGGAGTGTTTCGCTCACTCTCGCCACCCTAGCCCAATTCGGGTGGATTGTCAATCTTCCCAAATCCACTCTGACTCCGACTCAGAGTCTCACGTACCTAGGGATGCAGTTCGAGACTTTGCCGGCACTTGTGAAGTTGCCCTTAATCAAACAGCAGTCTCTCCGGCTAGCGGTGCGCTCTCTCCTGAGGCCCCGCCGTTATTCCCTCAGGCGCCTGATGCAGGTGCTGGGTCAAATGGTGGCTTCCATGGAGGCGGTTCCCTTTGCCCAGTTCCATCTGCGTCCTCTGCAGCTGGACATTCTCCGCTGTTGGGACAAGCGGCCTTCCTCCTTACAGAGGTTAGTGGCTCTGTCGCCACGGACCAGGAGCTCTCTTCAGTGGTTGCTTCGATCCCTCTCCCTGTCCCAAGGGCGCTCCTTCCTGGCTCCGTCCTGGGTGATTCTCACCACGGATGCCAGCCTATCCGGCTGGGGAGCGGTACATCTCCACCACAGAGCGCAGGGCACTTAGACTCCGTCCGAGTCAGCCCTTTCAATCAATGTGCTGGAAACCAGAGCTGTGGTTCTAGCTCTCCTAGCCTTTCACCACCTGTTGGCGGGCAGGCACATTCAAGTCCAGTCAGACAACGCGACAGCGGTTGCCTACATCAATCACCAAGGCGGGACACGCAGCCGCCTGGCAATGTTGGAGGTCCAACGCATTCTTCAATGGGCGGAGGACTCCAAGTCCACCATATCCGCAGTCCACATCCCTGGCGTAGAAAACTGGGAGGCAGATTATCTCAGCCGTCAATCCGTGGACGGTGGCGAGTGGTCCCTGCACCCGGCAGTGTTTCAGTCAATCTGCCGCAAGTGATGTACTCCGGACGTGGACCTAATGGCATCCTGTCACAACAACAAGGTTCCGGTTTATGTGGCTCGCTCCCACGATCCTCAGGCCTTCACCGCGGACGCTCTGGTTCAAGACTGGTCCCAGTTTCGTCTGTCCTACGTGTTTCCCCCTCTAGCTCTCTTGCCCAGAGTCCTGCGCAAGATCAGAATAGAGGGCCGTCGAGTCATCCTCATTGCACCGGACTGGCCCAGGCGAGCTTGGTATCCGGACCTGCTCCAACTGTCCGTGGAGATGCCGTGGCATCTTCCGGACCGTCCAGACCTGCTCTCGCAAGGTCCATTTTTCCGCCCGAATTCTGCGGCACTCAAATTGACGGCGTGGCTCTTGAGTCCTGGATTTTGACGGCTTCTGGTATTCCTCCTGAAGTCATCTCCACTATGACTCGGGCCCGTAAGGCTTCCTCCGTCAAGATCTATCACAGGACTTGGAAAATTTTCCTGTCCTGGTGTCGCTCTTCCGGCCATTCTCCTTGGCCATTCTCGTTGCCGACCCTTCTGTCTTTTTTACAGTCCGGTCTGCAGCTAGGACTGTCCCTCAACTCTCTCAAGGGACAAGTCTCAGCTCTATCAGTGCTGTTCCAGCGGCGTCTTGCCCGGCTGGCTCAGATCCGCACCTTCATGCAAGGTGCGTCTCACATCATTCCGCCTTATCGGCGGCCCTTGGATCCCTGGGACCTTAACTTGGTCCTCACGGTATTGCAGAAACCCCCTTTGAGCCTCTTAGGGAGGTTTCTTTGTATCGTCTTTCTCAAAAGGTGGCCTTTCTAGTTGCCATAACTTCTCTCAGGAGAGTCTCTGATTTGGCTGCGCTCTCCTCGGAGTCACCTTTTTTGGTTTTTCACCAAGACAAGGTAGTTCTCCGTCCGACCCCGGACTTTCTTCCTAAGGTGGTCTCTCCCTTCCACCTTAACCAGGATATTTCCTTGCCTTCATAGCAAGGAGGATTTGCGGGGCACTACTTTCACTGAGGACTGTCCACATTAAACAATCAGCGGCTAGTTGCAGGAGGCACACACAGTGCTATTTGATCTCTGCTGTGGCAGGAGAAAACTATCAGGTCGGACTATACTGAATACAGCTACGGGGTGCTTGTTCCAAAAGCATCAGAGCATGAAACATTAGGCAAAGAGAGAAAAAAGGAACCGCACTCACCGGTAATTGCTGTGAAGTATTCAGGTTTATTTCATGGTCGGAGGATACATGCTTCGGCGTAACAGGGAGGGAATGAGGATGGTTAGCACAAAAAAGACTACGGCCGTTTCGCCCCTGTAGGTGGGGCTGGTAAGACCCGTCGAAGCCCCACCTACAGGGGCGAAACGGCCGTAGTCTTTTTTGTGCTAACCATCCTCATTCCCTCCCTGTTACGCCGAAGCATGTATCCTCCGACCATGAAATAAACCTGAATACTTCACAGCAATTACCGGTGAGTGCGGTTCCTTTTTTCTCTCTTTGCCTAATATTTCCTTGCCTTCCTTCTGTCCAGCCCCTGTTCATCGCTTTGAGAAAGCGCTGCATACTCTAGATCTGGTGCGTGCTCTCCGGATTTATGTGGCTCGCACCGCTGCGCTTAGGCGGTGGACCTCTCTTTTTGTGCTAACCACAGGGCGGCGCAAGGGTCTCTCTGCTTCTAAGCCGACCTTGGCCCGTTGGATTAGATCGATCATTTCGGACGCCTACTAGAGTACTCAGGTGCCTCCCCCGCCGGGGATCAAAGCACACTCGACCAGAGCTGTCGGTGCCTCTTGGGCTTTTAGGCACCAGGCTACGGCTCAACAAGTCTGTCAGGCTGCCACTTGGACTAGCCTGCATACCTTTTCGAAGCAGTACCAAGTGCATGCTCATGCTTCGGCAGATGCGAGCTTGGGCAGACGCATCCTTCAGACGGCTGTCGCCCACTTGTGAAGTTAGGCTCCGCCTACTTCTTAGTTTTTTTCTATTTTTCCCACCCAGGGACTGCTTTGGAACGTCCCATGGTCTGGGTCTCCCAAAGGAACGATAAAGAAAAAGAGAATTTTGTTACTTACCGTAAATTCTTTTTCTTATAGTTCCGTATTGGGAGACCCAGCTCCCTCCCTGTTGCCTGTTGGCAATTTTCTTGTTCCGTGTGTTATGACCGGCTGTTGTCGTGGACAGAGTCTCCGGTTGTTCCGGTTCTTACTCGGTTCTACTTGTGAGTGGCTATTCTCCTTCAGCTTTTGCACTAAACTGGCTAGGACTGGCTACCAGGGGGTGTATAAGCTCAGAGGGAGGAGCTACACTTTTAAGTGTAGTACTTTGTGTGTCCTCCGGAGGCAGAAGCTAAACACCCATGGTCTGGGTCTCCCAATACGGAACTATAAGAAAAAGAATTTACGGTAAGTAACAAAATTCTCTTTTTTTTATTTTTCAGTCAATGTGGTCATGTGAGGGCTCATTTTTTGCACAATGAGCTGTAATTTTAAATGAAACCGTGAGTTTTACCATGCAGTGTACTGTAAAATGGCAAAAAAATTCCAAATGTGGAGAAATTAAAAAAAAAAAGTGTGATTGCTCTATTGTTTTTGAGAGATTTTATTCACTGTGTTCACTATATGGTAAACCTGATGTGCTGCTGTGATGCCTGAGGTTACTGCAAGTTTGTAGACACCAAACATGAATAGGTTTACTTTTATCTAAGGTGTTAAGAAAATAATCAGAAGTTTGTCCGAAAAAAGTGACAGACGTTGTGCGCCATTTTCTGAGACCCATAGCGTTCTCATTTTTTTAAATCTATGGCTCAGTGATGGCTATTTTTTGTATCTCGAGCTGACGTTTTTAACAGTATCATTTTTGCGCAGATGCTATGTTTTCATTGCCTGTTATTGCATTTTGCTTAAAATTTGTGGCAACCAAAAAGCGTAATTTTGGCATTTGGAATTTTTTTGCTGCTACGCCGTTTACCAAACAGAACAAATGATTTTATATTTTGATATATATTTGGGCTGAAGACAGCGATACCAAATGTGTGAATATATTTTTTTTTAACCCTTTATTTTTCAGTGGGGCAAAAGAGGGATGATTTGAACTTTTAGGTGTTTTTACTTTTTTTTACTTTTTCAAAACTTTTTCTTAAATTTTTTTTTAAATTTGACTAGTACCCCTAGGGGGCTATTAGGATCAGCTGTCTGATCACTCATTTATTTATCCCAATCAGAGCAGCACAATTTAGACTCGGAGAAATTATCATCTCTTGTAACAGCCAGTATTTGGCTTTTTCTTACAGGACCTGAGTCATGTGAGCTACAGGAGTCATCACATGACCCTGTGCTATCATGATAGCCACCAGATTGTTAAGGGGTTAAAGATCTCTTACGCATATGCACTACAATACATGGATCTGCTTTGAGCAGGGCAGATCAAAGTGCGCCTGCGCAGGACCTCAATGCCAGCTAGTGAGCATGATGTACGACGCGTCATGCACATGGGCCTCAGAAGAAGGAGGATGGCGATCGCCGCAGAGAGGAAATGCCGGACTAGAGAGAGGAGGCAGTGGGTTTGAGATAATGATCAATAACTTTGCTAGCTATTTCATCATCAGCTGACGGTCTCCTTTTTTTCTCAGCCCCAGATCCCCTTGAGTGGAGCCCCAAAAATTGGTCTGTGCGATTTCTTCCTGTAAGCTCCCAAAGTAAGTCTGCCATCTTGTCTTTCTTCCTGCTCCAGCTGTAAGGCTACTTTCACATTTTACAGGATGCAAACCGCATATGACCGGATCCTGTGGATTGAATGTGCAACGCATGCAACCGCAATTGTTATTTTATTGTATGCTTCTACTTCTACTTGTGATGGATGAAGGGGAACACAGAATTTATCGGCTGGCACTGGAGTCAGCTGATCGGGAATAAGATGAACTCCTGATCTCACAGCCCGCACACGCTGTGATGGATGCAGGTTAACAGCAATCACTGCCTGCTGCCGATCACGTGTGACCATGTTCGGGCTGTGTGGTCATGAGTTCAGCTGAGTTCAGATCAGCTGACTCCAGTGTTGGCCGATTACTTTCTGTGTCCCCCTGCATCCATCGCAGAGTGTTCGGGCTGGAGTTCAACAGAGTTCAGATCAGCTGACTCCAGTGTCGGCCGAATTCAGCTGACCTCACAGGCAGCACACGCTGCGATGGATGCAGGGGGACCCAGAAGAAGTAATCGGCCAACACTGGAGTCAGCTGATCAGATTACTTGATCTGCTGGCAGAATGGTTAGAAGTAGGGATGAGTGAGCACTAAAATGCTCGGGTTCTCGGTAGCCCATGAGTATTTTTTTTTTTTAAATTCATTAAAAAATAAACAAAAACCCCAAACACATAACCCTAACTCTAGGGTTAGGGGGTAAAAAAAATAAAATGTGTGGACTCCCGCTGCATTTTCTATTGCTAAGGTAACCCAAGCAGCTACTGGCTGCTAACCCCCACTGCTTATATGACCTTCACTGGCAATGGAAAATCCAGGGAAGCCCTTTTTTTAACGTTTTTTGCCCAAAAACTAAAAAAAAAAGACAGCTTCACCCTGTTTTTGTATGCTAGCCAGGTACAGCAAGCAGGTACGCGCTGCCCCCAACCCCCAGCTGCCTATTTGTACCCGGTTGGGAACCAAAAATACAGGGAAGCCATTTTTTAAGTATTTCATGAATTTCATGAAATAATTAAAAAAAAACAAAAAACGACATGGGCTTCGGCCAATTTTTGTGACGAGCCAGGTACAACTAGGCAGCTGGGGATGGGAATATGCAGTGCAGGGTGGCCCAAGCTTTCTTGGCCCCCCCGCTGCGAATTGCAGTCAACAGTCGCCCCAGAATATGGCGCTTTCTTAAAAGCGCTATCTTCTGGCGTTGTGTCCAACATCTCTCCCAGCGGCCCTGGTGCCGGGTGGCACGTTGGGTAATAAGGGGTTAATACCAGCTTTGTTTTACCTGCTGGTATAAAGCCTGAGATTGCTAATGTCAGGCCAAGTTTGACCCGGCCATTAAGAATCTCCAATAAAGGGTTAAAAATAAGACATCACACAGAAAAAATACTTTATTAGAAAAAAATACACAGACACTTTATTAGAAATAAATACACAGACACACTTAGGGACGCCATCTTTATTACTCCCTCTCACCCCTTCACGATCCTGGTCTTCTGTCTGAGAGAGAGGGAAATTTCTGTATTGACCATGCCAAGCTGCTTTCTGGGCATGCTCAGTACAAAAAACAGGATTCTGTCTATCAGGGTCCGGCGACTTCCGGTACAGCAGGATCGGGGTCATTGAAATACATTGCAGGTACCACTGCATGTACTAATACAGATGGCCACCTGGTGGCGCTATAACAACACAAAAATATCACCCATGTAACGCAGCCTAAGCCTCAAAGGCTACCATTACTATTACCGATAGAGCTAACAGCCATGAATCATCGTGATCCGGACTCACCTATAAAGTGCACTTATAACTGGATGTTTTGAGTAGCCCTGACACGCGTTTCTCACCTGGCTTCCTCGCTTGAGGAAAGTGTAATGTGCATGTTTTATTATGTGGTGTCTTGGGCGAGATCGTCGCTGTTTGGGCGCGTGCAGGGGGTGGGACGCTGCACATAGAGTCCGCCTCATCCAGTCATTCCAGGGGAAGCGTGGATCGGAAGAATACTTCCACTAACGTCAGTTAACCCATGCATCCTTCTAAGGAAGCTCCTTTGGCGGGGACTCATGCTGAGGCAGCCCCGCACATGCGCACCCAACGAGACCATATCTACTACTGGCAAGTGAAAGGGCACGACCAGGGTGGTAAGAAAATCATCCAAACATAAGGAGAATCAGCCTTAGCCTAAAGAATATGACCATGTATAGTCCTTAAAAGATTTTCTAATGTCCCTATATCATGCAGAGACAAAATTCATATAGTAATATGTGTGTATATATATATACCCCTAGATTCTAAATGGACCTTGCGATACCACAAATTTTCAATCCTGTGGGACCACAGTCATGGCGCAGCTTGAAATGTCTCTGGATCATCCTCAGGGAATCAAGATCCACAACATCACACACCGCAATTATGTCCCTAACATGTTCCCTCGTGCGGACTCGTTGTTCCCTTGATGTTAACCCAATATAAATTAGGCTACAGTCACATACTGCATAATAGATAACGTGACTTTTACTGTATGATTTGCAACTTTTTATTTTATACTCTTTAGGTCCATCCCAAGTTGACAACATCTCTGGGCAGACAAAAGGAAAACAACCAAATTTGGGACTCCCTTTCTCAAAGCGAGATACCACCCTAGGTACGTAATGGTTCTTCACCAGCATATCCTTTAGGCTTTTCCCCCTTCTAACAGGTAAGAGTGGGCAATGAGTAAAACGTCGTTCAAACTCTGGTCGGTCTTCAGTAACGACCAGTGTTTGTTCAAGATCTGCCTGATCGCCCCCCTCTGACTGTTAACTTGGAGATGAAATGTATCTGTGAGGAAAAAGATTCTTCCCTCTTACTTGTTGATAATAATTGTACCCGTGGAGAACCCGTTTCTGTCTGGTACCCCATTTTTATATTATAGTCCAGAAAAACAATTGCCTCCCAATCTGCCTTATAGGTTAGTTTGATGTTATATGGGTTATTGTTCAACCAAGTCATGAAGCTCTGCAGTTCAGCACCGGTACCCCTCCAGATAATAAAGATGTCATCTATCTTACCACCTAGTGTAAAATTAATAGATTAGGGATAAGCCAAATGGATGACAATGTTTTAATTTTGTTACATACATTTTTCCTTCTGAGTCCTCTGATACCATACCAAAAAAATATTCAATGCTCATGATTCAAAAGATAGATTTTCAGCGTAGTTTCTCCTTGATGAAAAATGAACCTTGAAATGGTAGCCTCATTTTAACCAAAACCTGGTATTAATAATTGGACAAATTGAAGAAGGACATGGCATTTGATTTACGAGTAATGCAACAACCTTTTCCCAGTTGATCAGTTTTAGACATCCTTAAAATTATCATTAGTGATGACTAGATATGGGCGAATGCTAAAATATTCTGGTACGGAATGTTCAAATCCAATAATTTCTACATTTGTGTATTCATACCGAATAACGAACCCAATCCAAGTCAATGGGAAACTCGAATAATTTTCTAGAGGACCTTGGAAATAGGCCTGCGAGGGCTGTAAAAATATTGCAATTGATGGAAAATTGTTGAAACTGAATGGCAACAGCATGCGGAAGATGCCTGAATCTATTTCTGACTCACATTTTATTTCTGGGAGTAATTTTGCCAAAGTATTACGCCACTTTTATGGATAGTAGTGGTCACTCAGTTCAATGAGGTCACCTGAGGTCAGGTTATCTGCGATCATAGGTGGATGACAATGGGCAGCTCCAGCTGTGACCGCAAATAACCTAATTTACGTCACCACACATCGCTGCGACTCATTCTCTGCCTTAAGATCACAGCGGGTGGTCATATTCTATGCCCACGCGCTGTCACTTCAGATGTAGCAGAGCTGGAATCGTTATGGGACCTCGTGTGGATTACATTAGACCTGGGTGTTTTTGGGGTTAATAAAGGAGTGAAAGAGGGTGTTGTTTTTATCTTATTTTGTGTTTGTGTTTATTTATTTTCACTTACAGATTAGTAATGGGGGTAGGGTTTTCATAGACCCTGCCATTGCTAATCTAGGGCTTAGTGGCAGATGTGAGCTGTTATTAACCCCTTATTAGCCTGATTGCCACCGCACCAGGGGATTCGGGAAGAATCGGGTAAAGTGCCAGGATTGTCACATCTAATGGATGTGACAATCCTGAGTGGCTGTGGGCTGCTATTGTTATAACGCGCCTGCTTTATTCTTATTTTCTTTATTTTTCCTTTTTTTATTTCCAAAGGTTCCGGATCATTATCCGGAGTTCCCTGAGAACTCCAGGCCCGGGTCCGGTACTCGGGTATTTTTAAAACCTCTCGGATTCTAAATTTTACAGTCCGGGTCTGTCCATCACTAATCAATAGACAAACAAAAAATGTGCATAGTGTTCATGTTGTTGTGTAAACAGAAATATTATATGCAAAATTAAAAATGACATGCCATAAGGCAAACAAAATCAAGAAATGCAAAAAACTAAATTATTGAGTAAATGTATTAAATATTAGTTGTATCCTAACTATAATTAAATTGTTGTACAATGTTTTTCTCCACTTTTCTTAGATAATAATCGTTTTTCTTATTTTCTTCGGCGCTCCATTGGGAGACCCAGACGATTGGGTGTATAGCTACTGCCTCCGGAGGCCACACAAAGTATTACACTAAAAAGTGTAAGGCCCCTCCCCTTCTGCATATACACCCCCCGTGGGATCACGAGCTCCCAGTTTTCATGCTTTGTGCGAAGGAGGTCAGACATCCACGCATAGCTCCACTGTTTTTAGTCAGCAGCAGCTGCTGACTATGTCGGTTGGAAGAAAAGTGGGCCCATATGGGGCCCCCAGCATGCTCCCTTCTCACCCCACTTTTGTCGGCGGTGTTTGTTAAGGTTGAGGTACCCACTGCGGGTACGGAGGCTGGAGCCCACATGCTGCTTTCCTTCCCCATCCCCCCTCGGGGCTCTGGTGAAGTGGGATCTTACCGGTCTCCAGGCACTGAGACCGGGCTCCATCCACAGACCCGGAGAACCTGCTGGATATGGAGCTGGATATCGTCAGGGACAGGGCCCTGCTACATTAAGGTACTCTGTGTCCTCGTACACATCGCGCACACACACGCCAGCATTGCTGGGAGTGCTAGTGCGCCGGGGACAACAGCGCGGAGCGCTTGTGCTATTATTCACTGCAGCTTAGCTGAGTGAATTTATGTATTAGAAACTGCCGCGCCGGCCGCTGCGGGGTGTTTTACACTGTGGCGCGGCTGGGACTTGTGGTGCGCCGGGGACTTCCGCGCTGGCCGTGCACATAGGACGGCCGCGCTTATACTCGAGTCCCCGGCTTTGCGGCCTAGTTTTCGCTTCGTTCCCGCCCCCAGCCCTGCCAGTCAGGAGAGGGGCGGGACGCTGTACAGAAAGTCAGCGCCGAGAGCTGGAGTCTGCTTTGCATTCTCCAGCCCCCTTCACTGGACACAGTGGGACGCCAGTTTCCCGCTCTTGTCTGGGGCACGTCCACGGCCCGCCCCTCTTCACAGGACGCCGGCAGCCATTCCTGCACTCAGTCTGGGCTGGAGAAGGGAGACAAGCTCTGGGCAACCAGTCACAGGATTCGGGCAACCACATTCCCGCTTTTGTGCGGGCGGTAAGCGGCACCTGAAGTGCTGACCCCACTAATGTCATTTGTACATTTGTACTTTATGCCTAGATGGCTAGACTACAGCAGCAAAAAGCAAGGGTGCTAGGGCACAGGCTTTCTAGGCTGCTTGTATTGCATGTGCTGAAGTGTTCATTTGTACTTCATGCTGGTATGATATACACTGCACTGTACGGTCGCTATTCTTGGCTATATACTCCTAGATGGCTAGACAACAGCAGCAAAAAAGCAAGGGTGCTAAGGCACAGGTTTTCTATGCTGCTTGTACTGCATGTGCTGAAGTGTTCATTTGTACTTTCTGCTTGTATGCTATACATTGCACTGTACGGTCGCTATTCTTGGCTATATACTTCTAGATGGCTAGACATCAGCAGCAAAAAAGCAAGGGTGCCAAGGCACAGGCTTTCTATGCTGCTTGTACTGCACGTGATACTGTTCCACACGGCAGGTTCCACTGTCCCCATTGTGTGCAATGCTCCCCTGTATCACTTGGTCAGCCGGGGTCTCTGCTAGAGGTGGCCAAAGGAACCACCGGTGAACCCTGTCCAGGGACAGGGACGGAGTTGCAGTTTCGGCTGATAGATTGTCTATGACTGTGACTAACATCTTAGAGACTTTGCAGTCCAGACGGACCATGGGCAATGTTGATACAATGCTCCCTGGCCACCCTCATTTGGAACAAATCAGTGCTCCGGGGGGGTCCCATGCATCCCAGGGCGCAGGCTCTGACACGGACGACAGTCCCAGACAGCCTAAGCGAGCTCGCTGGGAGCGGCACTCGGCTTCATCACTGGTTAGGGTCCCAGCAGGACTCTCTGTATGATGAGGCCGACGTAGCTGATCAGGACTCTGATCCTGAGACCGCTCTCAATCCGGATACACCGGATGGTGACGCCATAGTGAAGGATCTTCTAGCATCCATCAATGGAATGTTGGCTATTTCTCCCTCAGCTCCTCCGGTGGAGGAGTCAGCTTCACAGCAGGAGAAATCCCTTTTCAGTATCTCAAGCGTATATTGAGTACTTTTCTGGCCACTCTGACTTCAGAGAAGCGATCCGGAAACACCACACTTATCCAGATAAGCGTTCTCCAATCGTATTAAGGATACACGTTATCCTTTTTCCCCCTGACGTGGTCAAGCGCTGGACCCAGTGTCCAAAGGTGGATTCCCCAATCTCCAGGCTTGCGGCTAGATCCATAGTTGCAGTGGAAGATGGGACTTCACTTAAAGATGCCATTGACAGACAGATGGTCCTCTGGTTGAATTCTGTCTATGAAGCTATCGGCGTGTCGGTTGCTCCGGCATTCGCAGCCGTATGGGCATTCCAAGCTATTTCAGCTGGTCTTGCGCACGTGGACACTGTCACATGTACATCTGTGCCGCAGATGGCGTCCTTAACCTCGCAATGTCTGCATTGCGACTTCCGCTATTAATGCTGTCCTGCACTACAAGCCGTACGTCAGTGGCGTCCGCCAACTCCGTGGTTTTACGCAGAGCCTTGTGGTTGAGGAAAGGAATGCAGATTCTGCTTCCAAAAAAGTGCTTAACCAGTTTGCCATTATCTGGTGGCAGACTGTTTGGTGAGCGATTGGATGATATCATTAAACAGTCCAAGGGTAAGGACTCTTCCTTACACCAGCCCAGATCAAACAACACCCAACAGTTTTCGGTCCTTCCCAGGCTCGGGCAGGTCCCAATTGTCCTCGTCCAAAAGGACTCAAAAGGCTCAGAGAGGCGCAGATTCCTGGCGGGCTCAATCACGCCCAAGGAAGGCAGCCGGAGGAACCGCTACCAAGGCGGTTTCCTCATGACGTTCAGCCCTCTCTCTCCGCATCCGCGGTCGGTGGCAGACTCTCCCGCTTTGGCGACATTTAGCTGCCACAGGTCAAAGACCGGTGGGTGAGAGACATTTTGTCTCACGTGTACAGGATAGAGGTCTTTTCTCGTCCTCCGGCTAGATCTTCAGAAATTCCTCACCTCCCGACCGAGCCGATGCTCTTCTGCAGGCAGAAGGAGTGGTAATCCCTGTTCCTCCTCAGGAACAAGATACGGTTTTTACTCCAATCTGGTTGTGGTGCCAAAAAAGGACGGCTCTTCCGTTCCGTTCTAGACCTAAAACTGCTCAAAAGAGCAGTGTAAACCAGGCGGTTCCGGATGGAATCCCTCCGCTCCGTCATTGCCTCAAGGTCTCAAGGAGATTTCCTAGCATCAAGAGACATCAGGATGCTTATCTCCACGTGCCGATTGCTCCAGAGCACCAGCGTTTGCTGCGATTCGTTATAGAAGACGAGCATCTTCAGTTCGTAGACCTGCCCTTAGGTCTGGCGACAGCCCCACGGGTTTTCACCAAGGTCATGGCAGCAGTGGTAGCAGTCCTGCACTCTCAGGGTCACTCTGTGATCCCTTACTTGGACGATCTACTTGTCAAGGCACCCTCTCAAGAGGCATGCCAACACAGCCTGAACGTGGCGCTGGAGACTCTCCAGTTTCGGGTGGATCATAAACCTTTCAAAGTTAAATCTGACACCGACCCAATCGCTGACATATCTTGGCATGGAGCTTCACACTCTCTCAGCGATAGTGCAGCTCCCGCTGGACATACAGCGTTCACTACAGACGGGGGTGCAGTCTCTCCTTCAAGGCCAGTCACACCCCTTAAGGCGCCTCATGCAGAGGCAGTCCCTTTCGCGCAGTTTCATCTGCGTCCACTTCTATAGGACATTCTTCGCCAATGGGATGGGAAATCGACGTCCTTAGACAGGAACGTACCCCTTTCTCAGACGGGCAAGGACTCTCTTCAGAGGAGTCCACCCTTCAGATCAATGTTCTGGCCTTCCAGCAGAGGCTGGAAGGCAAACAGATCCGAATTCAGTCGGACAACTTCACAGCGGTGGCATACATCAACCACCAAGGCGGAACACGCAGCCGACAAGCTTCCCAGGAAGTCCGGCGGATTCTGATGAGGGTGGAAGACAGAGCATACACCATATCCGCAGTTCACATCCCGGGCGTAGAAAACTGGGAAGCAGACTTCCTCAGTCGCCAGGGCATGGACGCAGGGGAATGGTCTCGGCACCCGGACGGGTTTCAAGAAATCTGTAGCCGCTGGGGGAGGCCGGACGTCGACCTAATGGCGTCTCGGCACAACAACAAGGGCCCGATTTTCATGGCGCGGTCTCACGATCAAAGAGCTCTGGCGGCAGGCGCCTTAGTTCAGGATTGGTCGCAGTTCCAGCTACCCTATGTGTTTCCCCCTCTGGCACTGTTGCCCAGAGGGCTACGCAAGATCAGCTCCGATTGCCGCCGCGTCATCCTCGCGCCCCAGACTGGCCGAGGAGGTCGTGGTAACCGCATCTGTGGCATCTCACGGTTGGCCAACCGTGGGCACTACCAGACCGGCCAGACTTACTGTCCCAAGGGCCGTTTTTTCCATCTGAATTCTACGGCCCTGAACCTGACTGTGTGGCCATTGAGTCCTGGATCCTAGCGTCTTCAGGATTATCTCAAGACGTCATTGCCACCATGAGACGGGCTAGGAAGCCGACGTCTGCCAAGATCTACCACAAGACGTGGAAGATATTCTTATCTTAGTGCTCTGCTCAGGGAGTGTCTCCCTGGACATTTGCATTGCCTACTTTTCCTTCCTTCCTGCAATCTGGTTTGGGAAAAGGTATGTCGCTCGGCTCCCTTAACGGACGAGTCCCAGCGCTGTCTGTATTCTTTCAGAAGCGCATAGTACGACTTCCTTAGGTACGCACGTTCCTGCAGGGGGTTTGTCACATTGTCCCTCCGTACAAGAGGCCGTTAGACCCATGGGATCTGAACAGGGTACTAATTGCTCTCCAGGAGCCACCCTTTGAGCCTCTGAGGGATGTTTCACTTTCTCGACTTTCACAGAAAGTGGCCTTTTTGGTAGCGGTCACGTCTCTTCAGAGAGTGTCCGGGCTAGCAGCGCGGTCATCCAAAGCTCCCTTCCTGGTGTTTCACCAAGACAAGGTAGTGCTGCGCCTGATTCCGGGGTTTCTCCCTAAGGTGGTATCCCCCTTTCATCTCAATCAGGATATCTCCTTACCTTCCTTTTGTCCTCATCCAGTTCAGCGATATGAATTGGATTTGCATTTGTTGGTTCTGATGAGAGCGCTCAGAATCTACATTTCCCGCACGGCGCCCCTGCGCCGCTCGGATGCACTCTTTGTACTTGTCGCTGGTCAGCGCAAAGGGTCGCAGGCTTCCAAATCCACCCTGGCTCGATGGATCAAGGAACCAATCCTTGAAGCCTACCGTTCTGCTGGGCTTCCGGTTCCATCAGGGCTGAAGGCCCATTCTACCAGAGCCGTGAGTGCGTCCTGGGCATTACGGCACCAGGCTAAGGCTCAGCAGGTGTGCCAAGCAGCTACCTGGTCGAGTCTGCACACTTTCACCAAGCATTATCAGGTGCATGCCTACGCTTAGGCGGATGCCAGCCTAGGTAGAAGAGTCCTGCAGGCGGCGGTTGCCTCCATGTAGGGAAGGGCTGTTTTACGGCCCTAACTTGAGGTATTAATTTACCCACCCAGGGACTGCTTTTGGACGTCCCAATCGTCTGGGTCTCCCAATGGAGCGCCGAAGAAGAAGGGAATTTTGTTACTTACCGTAAATTCCTTTTCTTCTAGCTCCAATTGGGAGACCCAGCACCCGCCCTTTTTCCTTCGGGATTTTTTGGTTTTTCGGGTACACATGTTGTTCATGTTGAATGGTTTCAGTTCTCCGATGTTCCTTCGGATTGAATTTGTTTAACCAGTTATTGGCTTTCCTCCTTCTTGCTTTTGCACTAAAACTGAGAGCCCGTGATCCCACGGGGGGTGTATATGCAGAAGGGGAGGGGCCTTACACTTTTTAGTGTAATACTTTGTGTGGCCTCCGGAGGCAGTAGCTATACACCCAATCGTCTGGGTCTCCCAATTGGAGCTAGAAGAAAAGGAATTTACGGTAAGTAACAAAATTCCCTTCTTCTCATAGGCACTTCATTCAGGGAAAAGACCCAATCAAAGTCAACATCTAAGTCACTGAGCGGGTCGCGTGAAGTCCCTCAAAATTTGCAGACCACCTCAGGTATGGTTTTAGCATATACAGATCTCTATATTATGGATAAAAAGAAAAAGAAACAATTAAAAAATAATTTAACACAAACAGTCCCATTCTCTCACCACATAAAAATACCCAATTAAAGAAAGCAGTCAAAGCTCTCATTGAGCCCAATAGTAGTCCTTGTGTCCAATCTATAAATCCAATAACTCAAGTTGCGCAAGGGCCTTAAATAGATTACCACCTCTAACCTCTGATCTATGGCCTTTATAATTAAAGGGGTTATCCGGCTTATTTTGACTTTTCTTCATTATTACCCTATTGGGCTACATTGGGGCAGGTAAGTAGCTAGTGATCACTTACCTGCCCTGCTGTCAGCCTTTTTTTCCCGGCTCAGTGCGGTCATGTGATCGCTCTTGCCGCAATTTTGCTGCTTCCGGTCATTTCATGTCAACATGGGCAGGACCATGTTGACATGCAAATCTAGAACAGCATGTTGCCGCCCTGCTGGGCGAGTACAGTGCGTGGGGTCCCCGCACCTCTTCCCTGCACCCTCCCACACATTCCTCCGCACCCCGTACTCTCCCCGCCCACGGTGTCAACGCCAGCACCAGGCCCCCTGTTCAGGATAGCAGGAGTGCCCGTGCAGTCTGTGTCCCACTCCAGCCCCGCGGCTGCCTTCATTGCAGGCTCAGCAGCCTCTCACATTGCAGCGCAGGCAGCCGCGGGAATAACGAGCGCTGCCATCAGGATGTTAGATGACATCATTGCCTGCTGTGACAATCTTCGCTTCACTCCTGTCAGCGCTGTCACTGCCTTCTATGCCGCTGCGTTCTCACGTCACTAGCGGTGACGTCTCGGGCGATACTGCTGAGAACGCGGCGGGCATAGAAGTCAGGGACAGCGCTGACAGGAGTGAAGCGAAGATCGTCACTGCAGGTAATGATTTCATTTAACCTCCTGACAGCAGCGCTCGGCATCCCCTGCAGTGACCTGGGCTATTGATGTTAGCTCAGGTCACTGCATTACTCTCCCAGCCAATGAGGAACATTCTGTTCTTCATTGACTGGGACATTGACTATGGTATGGATTGTCATGGGACCCCCTTATTGGATTATGCTGGACCTGGATTTGTTTTTCTTTTGAATAAATTGGTGAATGAGGGAATGTTTTGAGGAGTGTTTTTTCAAATAAAACTTTTTTTTTGTTGTCTATTTTTTTATTACTGACTGGGTTTGTGATGTCGGATATCTGATTGACGCGTGACATCACTAATCCCAGGGCTTGATGCCAGGTGACATTACACATTTGGCATCAACCCCATATATTACCCCGTTTGCCACCGCACCAGGGCACGGGATGAGTTGGGGCGAAGCACCAGGATTGGCACATCTAATGGATGTGCCACTTCTGGGGCGGCTGTGGCCTGCTATTTTTAGGCTGGGGAGTGTCCAATAACAGTGGGCCTCCCTAGTCTGAGAATACCAGACCACAGCTGTCTGCTTTACCTTGGCTGGTGATCCAATTTGGGGGGACCCCATGTTTTTTGTTTTAAATTATTTATTTAATTTAAAATAACAGCGTGGGGTGCCCTCTGTTTTTTATTACCAGCCAAGCTGAAGCTGCCAGCTGTGGTTTGCAGGCTGCAGCCATCTGCTTTACCCTAGCTGGCTACAAAAGTATGGGGGACCCATTGTCGTTTGTTTTTTTTTTAATTATTTTTTATTTATTTTTTGGATAAATACAAGGCTAAGCACACTTTAGTGCCACATGAAAGTCACTAAAGGGTGCCAGCTTAGAATATGCAGGGGGGTAGGACATTATATGTCTTTCTCATCTATCTATCTATCTATCTATCTATCTATCTATCTATCTATCTATCTAACCCTCTGTTCATTCATTCATCCCTCTATCTCTCTGTCTCTATATCTATCTATTCATCTCTATATCTACTCATCTATTTATCTTTCTTGCTGCTTCCGTTTTTTGCGGTCCGGAAGGCACACGGATGACACACGGATGTATCCGTGAAAAAATTGGCAATTTTTTGCGTACCGCAAAAACGGAACGGTCATGTGAATGTAGCCTACATGTTTTCCCTATGGGGGTAGGGGTTGGTACAGAACGATGGTGAGGGGGAGGTCGGTACAGAGCGCCGTGTGTGTGTGTGTGTCCGGGAGGGTTGCAGAGCCTGATATGTGTGGCGCAGAGCCCGATGTGTGTGTGTGTGTGTGTGTGTGTGTGTGTGTGTGTGGCACAGAGCCTGATGTGGGGCTGTTATTTTCATTGCTAGAGTGATAACAGATCAGGTGCTGGGGTAGAATACTGACAGGGAATGTGTGTGCAGGGGGCGGGCATTGGACGGGGCTGGACACTGAGGCCGGGCAGTGCCAGCTCTAACTGAGGTTTTGCAGAACTGCAGAGAATAAAGGGATAATTCAACTGGAACAAAAGTTAGAAAATAAAAAATAACAATATAGGGGTGTTTTATATGACAATACAGCACAGATAAACTCAAAATTTTTTGGTAAGCTAATGTCGGACAACTTCTTTAATTTGCTTGAGTCAGATTTATGGTACAATTGGAAATGTTTTGGTAGGGTTTTTAGGTGTTCCGTCTCATGCAGAGTCTTTGTTTTCTCAATGTCCCTGATGTGCTCACGGACTCCCACCTTTAACCCCCTAACCACTGGACGATTTTTCCGTTTTTGTTTTTTGCTCCCCTTTTTCCGAGAGTCGTAACTTTTTTATTTTTCCCGTCAATCTTGCCATAAGAGGGCTTGTTTTTTGCAGGACGTATTGGTCTTTTAAGTGAAACCATGAGTTTTACCATATATGGTACTGGAAAACAGCACAAAATTTCCACGTGCGGAAAAATTACAAAAAAGTGTGATTGGACAATGGTTTATGGGGTACTTTATTCACCGTGTTCACTGTATGGTAAAACTGATGGGTGGGTGTGATACTTCAGGTTGGTATGCGTTCGTTGATACCAAACATGTTTTTCTGCATGTTTTTCTGCATTCCATTTTCTGCAACTTGTAGTGTTCTCATTTTTCGGGATATGGGGCTCACTGATGGCTTATTTGTTTGCATTTTTAGCTGTACCATTTTTGCGCAGATGCTACGTTTTGACTCCCTGGTATTGCATTTTGCTGAAAATTTGCGAAGACCAAAAAACGTAACTTTGCCAGTTGGATTTTTTTTACGGCTACGCCATCTACCGATCTAATTGATTCATTTTAGATTTTGATAGACTGGGCATTTCTGAACTTTGCGATACCAAATGAGTGTATATTTTTTATTTTTTTAACCCTTTGATTTTTAGTGGGGCGAATGGAGAATGATTTAAACTTTTAGTTGTTTTTTTAATTGTATAAAACTTTTTTTTTACTTTTTTTTATTTTAATAGTCTCTCTAGGGGTAAGGATTAGCCGTCTGATCGCTTGTTCATTTCTGCTGATCAGAGCGGCAGAGCTCTGTTCAGCTGAAATGCTGCTGTCCTGTTAAAGCCAGCCGGCTAAAACAGGATGTGAGTCATGATAGCGACAGGAGTCATCACATAACCCTGTGCTACCATGGCAACCATCGGCTTCCCATGATCGCGTTACGGGGCCTCCGATGGCGGTGTAGAAAGGCAATTGGAATAGTCATGGGCCCTCGTGTGGATTACCACAGACCTGCGTGTTTTTGGGGTTAATAAAGGAGTGAAATAGGGTATTGTTTTTATCTTATTTTGTGTTTGTGTTTATTTATTTTCACTTCCAGATTAGTAATGGGGGTAAGGTTTTCATAGACCCTGCTATTACTAATCTAGAGCTTAGTGGCAGCTGTGAGCTGTTATTAACCCCTTATTAGCCTGATTGCCACCGCACCAGTGCAATCGGGAAGAGTCGGGTAAAGTGCCAGGATTGTCACATATAATGGATGTGACAATCCTGGGTGGCTGTGGGCTGCTATTGTTATAACGCGCCTGCTTTAATCTTATTTTATTTAATTTTCCTTTATTTATTTTTTATTTCCAAAGGTTCCGGATCTTTATCCGGAGTTCCCTGAGAACTCCAGGCCCGGGTCCGGTACTCGGGTATTTTTAAAATCGCTCGGATCCTAAATTTTACAGTCCGGGTCTGTCCATCACTAATCAATAGACAAACAAAAAAGTGCATGGTGTTTATGTAGTTGTGTAAACAGAAATATGATATTCAAAATTAAAAATGACATGCCATAAGGCAAGCAAAATCAAGAAATGCAAAAAACTAAATTATTGAGTAAATGTATTAAATATTAGTTGTATCCAAACTATAATTAAATTGTTGTACAATGTTGTTCTCCACTTTTCTTAGGTAATAATCTTTTTTCTTATTTTCTCATAGGCACTTCATTCAGGGAAAAGACCCAATCAAAGTCAACATCTAAGTCACTGAGCGGGTCGAGTGAAGTACCTCAAAATTTGCAGACCACCACAGGTATGGTTTTAGCATATACAGACCTCTAAATTATGGCTAAAAAAACTATTAAAAATAATTTTAACACAAACAGTCCCATTCTCACACCACATAAAAATACCCAATTAAAGAAAGCAGCCAAAGCTCTCATTGAGCCCAATAGGAGTCCTTGTGTCCAATCTATAAATAAAGTGACTCAAGTTGCGCAAGGACCTTAAATAGGTTACCACCTCTAACCTCTGATCTATGGCCTTTATAATTAATTTGCTTGAGTCAGATTTATGGTACAATTGGAAATGTTTTGGTAGGGTTTTTAGGTGTTCCATCTCATGTAGAGTCTTTGTTTTTTTTGTCGCTCCATTGGGAGACCCAGACAATTGACAATTGGGTGTATAGCTTCTGCCTCCGGAGGCCACACAAAGTATTTCACTTTAAAAAGTGTAACCCCTCCCCTTTGCCTATACACCCTCCCATGGATCACGGGCTCCTCAGTTTTATGCTTTGTGTGGAAGGAGGCACACATCCACTCATGCATTCTCATTTTAGTTATGTCGGTTGGAAGAAAAGAGGGCCCCCACGGGGCCCCCGGCATGTTCCCTTCTCACCCCACTACGTCGGCGGTGTTGTTAAGGTTGAAGTACCCATTGCGGGTACAGAGGCTGGAGCCACATGCCGTCTCCTTCACCATCCCTTATGCGGCTCTGGGAGAAGTGGGATCCTAAGCGGTCATCCATTTACTGGGACCGTGCTCCATCCGCAGCCCCTGTGGGACCCTGCCGGACCGGAGCCTCTTCAACCTCAGGGACCGGGCCCTGCAACTCTAAGGTACTCTGTGTCCCCATAGGGGACTGTGCAGGGAGCGCACCTTCTTCCCGGAAGCCGCGGCGGCTGCTGAATTCAGGAGGCCGGTGGACTTCCGCGCCGACCGTGCCTGCTTGTCGTGCGCGGTTTAAAATTTAGTCCCCGGCTTCATCGCGGCCTAGTCTCAAAAATCGGGATTACCGACCTGACGTCGGATATGAGGGCTGGAGCATCCTGCATGTTTCCTCCCCCCTCACTGATCACTGTGGGGACCCCAGATTCCCGCACTTTTCTGGCGCCGCCCACGGCTCCACTCCTCCCCTGAGAGCTCCGGCAGCCATTTTTTGGCATTCTGCCGGTGGAGGATTCTCAGTGAACAGCTCTGCAGCTCCGGGAGATCCAAGGCAGGGAATCTGGAGGACACACACCGCTCGTTAGCGGTCGGTAAGCCACACCGGTCACCCGGTGCTGGTCCCCCTAGGGTGCCGGATTAGATACGTATATATCTATATCTATCTGTTCGGTCGGGCTGTATACCCCCTTCCCATATACCCTCAGTGATCACTCTCCTAGGAGACAACAGCATGTCGTCCACAAGGAGCAAAGCTGCTAAGGCACAGGGTTTTTTTGCGGCCTGTACCTCTTGTGGGGCTATGTTACCTGCGGGTTCCACCTACCCTCACTGTGAGCAATGCTCGACCCCTGTTTCGCTTGCTCAGCCGGAGCCTCGGACACTGGTGGGCCCCTCGGCTCATGTAGACCCCCCTGCTCCCCCTGACCAGGCTGCAGGGACAGAGTTCGCCTCTTTTGCTGAGAAACTCTCTGAGTCACTTTCTCAATCTATTGCACAGTCTATGGACAAATGGTCTTCTAAGCTGCTAGAGGCTTTGCAGTCCAGACCGGACCTTTCACAGGCCCCGGCCCCTGTTGGCTCGTCGCCTCCAGGCCCCTCTCGGTTCGCGCCGCAGCGTGCTCCCAGGTTGGCCCCTCGGTCTCAGGCGGAGGACTCCTGCCCGGACCGTAGTCCTAGACCGGCTAAGCGGGCTCGCTGGGACTCTTCCCCGACTTCCTCTCGCTGCTCGGGATCCCAGCTTGAGGACTCTCTGGAGGACGAGGCGGACGTCGCAGCTCAGGGCTCTGACCCTGACGTCGCCCTTAACCTTGATACACCTGAGGGGGACACCTTAGTAAATGATCTTATCTCGTCCATCAACCAGGTGTTAGATCTCTCTCCCCCGCCTCCTCCTGTAGAGGAGTCGGCGTCTCAGCAGGAGAAACACCAGTTTCGGTTCCCCAAACGTACACGCAATACGTTTTTTGATCACTCTAACTTCAGGGACGCTGTCCAGAAGCCCAGAGCGGCCCCGGACAAGCGCTTTACTAAGCGCCTCACTGACACACGTTACCCCTTCCCATCTGAAGTGTATCTAGCCCTATTGGCTTTTCATCGGTGGTTGGAGGGCAGGCAGATCCGTATTCAGTCGGACAACGCCACTGCCGTCGCATACATCAACCACCAAGGCGGCACTCGCAGTCGTCAAGCCTTCCAGGAAGTCCGACGGATTCTGCAGTGGGTGGAAGCCACAGCCTCCACCATCTCCGCAGTTCACATCCCGGGCGTAGAAAACTGGGAAGCAGATTTTCTCAGTCGTCAGGGCATGGACGCGGGGGAATGGTCTCTGCACCCAGACGTGTTTCGAGAGATCTGTCGCCGCTGGGGAACTCCGGACGTCGATCTCATGGCGTCACGGCACAACAACAAAGTCCCGGCATTCATGGCACGGTCTCAGGATCACAGAGCTCTGGCGGCGGACGCGTTAGTTCAGGATTGGTCGCAGTTTCGACTGCCTTATGTGTTTCCCCCTCTGGCAATGCTGCCCAGAGTACTACGCAAGATCCGGTCCGACTGCCGTCGCGCCATTCTCGTCGCTCCAGACTGGCTGAGGCGGTCGTGGTATCCGGATCTGTGGCATCTCACGGTGGGTCAACCGTGGGCGCTTCCAGACCGTCCAGACTTGCTGTCACAAGGGCCGTTTTTCCATCTGAATTCTGTGGCCCTCAACCTGACTGTGTGGCCATTGAGTCCTGGCTCCTAGCGTCTTCCGGGTTATCTCAGGATGTCATTGCCACCATGAGACAGGCCTGGAAGCCTACGTCCGCCAAGATCTATTATAGGTCTTGGCAAATCTTCCTATCTTGGTGCGCTAATAACGGTTTTACTCCATGGCCGCTTGCCTTACCCACTTTTCTTTCATTCCTTCAATCCGGAATGGACAAGGGTTTGTCACTGGGCTCTCTCAAGGGCCAAGTATCGGCGCTCTCCGTGTTTTTTCAAAAGCGTCTAGCCAGGCTTCCGCAGGTCCGCACGTTCCTGCAGGGAGTTTGCCACATAGTCCCACCTTACAAGCGTCCGCTGGAACCCTGGGATCTTAACAGGGTGCTAACGGCTCTTCAGAAACCACCTTTCGAGCCGCTGCGGGATGTCTCTTTATCACGTCTTTCGCAGAAGGTGGCCTTCCTAGTGGCAGTCACATCACTTCGGAGAGTGTCTGAGCTAGCAGCGCTGTCATGCAAAGCCCCCTTCCTGGTGTTTCACCAGGATAAGGTGGTTCTGCGTCCGGTCCCGGAATTTCTCCCTAAAGCTGGTGTCACACTAAACGACAGCGACAACGACGTCGCTGTTACGTCACCATTTTCGGTGACGTAACAGCGACCTTGTAAGTCGCTGTTATGATCGCTGCTTAGCTGTCAAACACAGCAGAAGCAGCGATCATAACGTCGCTGTGCTACATGTGCAGAGAGCAGGGAGCCGCGCTTAGCGCTGGCTCCTTGCTCTCCTGCAGCACACATCGGGTTAATTAACCCGATGTGTGCTGCAGCTACATGTCACAGTTCAGAGAGCAGGGAGCCGCGCTTAGCGCTGGCTCCTTGCTCTCCTGCAGCACACATTGGGTTAATTACCCGATGCGTACTGCAGCCACATGTCACAGTGCAGGAGCCGGCACTGGCAGCAAGAGCGGAGGCCGGTAACCAGCGTAAACATCGGGTAACTAGGGAAAGGTCTTCCCTTGGTTACCCGATGTTTACGCTGGTTACAGCTTACCGCAGCTGCCAGTGCCGGCTCCTGATCGCTTCATTTCGTCGCTCTCTCGCTGTCACACACAGCGATGTGTGTGTCACAGCGGGAGAGTGACGACCAAAAAATGAAGCTGGACATTCAGCAACGACCGGCGACCTCACAGCAGGGGCCAGGTCGTTGCTGGATGTCACACACAGCGACAGCGACGGGACGTCGCTGCAACGTCACAGAAAATGGTGACGTAGCAGCGACGTCGTTGTCGTCGTCGTTATGTGTGACACCAGCTTAAGGTGGTATCCCCTTTTCATCTCAATCAGGATATCTCCTTGCCTTCATTTTGTCTTAATCCAATTCACCAGTGTGAAAGGGATTTGCACTCTTTGGATCTTGTGAGAGCACTCCGGCTCTACGTGTCTCGCACGGCGCCCCTGCGTCGTTCAGATGCGCTCTTTGTCCTTGTCGCTGGCCAGCGTAAGGGCTCGCAGGCTTCCAAGTCAACCTTGGCTCGGTGGATCAAGGAACCGATTCTCGAAGCCTACCGTTCTTCTGGGCTTCCGCTTCCTTCAGGGCTGAAAGCCCATTCTACCAGAGCCGTGGGTGCGTCCTGGGCATTGCGGCACCGGGCTACGGCTCAGCAGGTGTGTCAGGCAGCTACGTGGTCTAGTCTGCACACTTTCACGAAACACTATCAAGTGCATACCTATGCTTCGGCAGACGCCAGTCTAGGTAGGCGAGTCCTTCAGGCGGCGGTTGCCCACCTGTAAGAGGGGGCCGTTTTTCGGCTCTTTTTATTGAGGTATTCTTTTACCCACCCAGGGACTGCTCTTGGACGTCCCAATTGTCTGGGTATCCCAATGGAGCGACAAAGAAGAAGGGAATTTTGTTTACTTACCGTAAATTCCTTTTCTTCTAGCTCCTATTGAGAGACCCAGCACCCGCCCCTGTACCCTTCGGGCTGGTTGTTTTTTTGTGTACACATGTTGTTCATGTTGAATTGTTCTTTTGGTTCATGGTTTGCAGTTCTCCGAACATCCTTCGGATTGCATTTACCCTAGACCAATTTATAAGTTTTCTCCTTCCTGCTTTTGCACCAAAACTGAGGAGCCCGTGATCCACGGGAGGGTGTATAGGCAGAGGGGAGGGGTTACACTTTTTAAAGTGTAATACTTTGTGTGGCCTCCGGAGGCAGAAGCTATACACCCAATTGTCAATTGTCTGGGTCTCCCAATAGGAGCTAGAAGAAAAGGAATTTACGGTAAGTAAACAAAATTCCCTTCTTCTCAATGTCCCTGATGTGCTCACGGACTCACACCTTTAACCCCCTAACCCCTGGACGATTTTTCCGTTTTTGTTTTTTGCTCCCCTTTTTCCGAGAGTCGTAACTTTTTTATTTTTCCCGTCAATCTTGCCATAAGAGGGCTTGTTTTTTGCGGGACGTATTGGTCTTTTAAGTGAAACCATGAGTTTTAACATATATGGTACTGGAAAACAGCAAAAAATTTCCACGTGCGGAAAAATTACAAAAAAGTGTGATTGGACAATGGTTTATGGGGTACTTTATTCACCATGTTCACTTTATGGTAAAACTGATGGGTGGGTGTGATACTTCAGGTTGGTATGAGTTCGTTGATACTAAACATGTTTAGGTTTACTTTTATCTAAGGGGTTAAAAAAAGGTTTGTCCAAAAAATTGGAGCACTTTCAGCGCCATTTTCTGCAACTTGTAGTGTTCTCATTTTTCAGGATATGGGGCTCACTGATGGCTTATTTGTTTGCATTTTTAGCTGAACCATTTTTGCGCAGATGCTACGTTTTGACTCCCTGGTATTGCATCTTGCTCAAAATTTGCGAAGACCAAAAAACTTAACTTTGCCGGTTGGAATTTTGTTTTTACGGCTACGCCGTCTACCGATCATATTACTTCATTTTAGATTTTGATAGACTGGGCATTTCTGAACTCTGTGATACCAAATGAGTGTATTTTTATTATTTTTTTAACCCTCTTATTTTTAGTGGGGCGAATGGGGAGTGATTTAAATTTTTAGTTGGTTTTTTTAATTCTTTAAAACTTTTTTTAAACTTTTTTTATTTTAATAGTCCCCCTAGGGGTAAGGATTAGCTGTCTGATCGCTTGTTCATTTCTGCTGATCAGAGCGGCAGAGCTCTGATCAGCTGAAATGCTGCTGTCCTGTTACAACCAGCCGGCTGTAACAGGATGTGAGTCATGATAGCGACATGAGTCATGACATAACCCTGTGCTACCATGGCAACCATCGGCTTCCCGTGATCGCGTCACGGGGACTCCGATAGCGTCGAGGAAAGGAAATTTCCCTGCCATGGCCATTTACATTGCGCTGTCAGTAATTGACAGCGCGGTCTAAGGCATTAAAAGGCATGGGTGAATCGTGGATCCACCCTTTCTTGTAAGCTACACATGTCTGCTGTTCAGATCAGCATATATGTGCGGAAATCGGTGCCGGTTTACTGCAGCAGCCGACGATGATTACACCGCCATTATCTACGATGTACCCAGTACGTCCAATGTCTGTAAGAGGTTAAGTCCCTTGTGGTCATTCCTATGTAGATTTTCTGGCATGGATACTGGGCGTAATAAATCACGCCCTTAGAAGCACAAATATGTTGGTGATTTATTGTGTAAGTTTGTGTTCCTTCCGATTTTTTAATGGGAATCTGTCACCAGATTTGGGGACTACAAGCTGTGTCCAATACCACTGAGTTCTTATATACAGCATTCCAAAATACTGTATATAAGAGCCTAGGCCGCTCTGTAAAACGGAAAAAGTACTTTTATAATACTCACCTAGGGTGGGTCCAGTCCAATGGGTATCGCAGCTCTCCAGTGCGGTGCCTCCTCTTTCAGGTCTGACGCATCCTCTCTGCTGCGATCTTCGGCCTCCTTCTTCCCAGTCCGGTGTGGATGATGTGTCTACGTCATCCACACAAGCCGACATTGCGGTCCTGCGCAGGCGCATTCATCTGCCCTGCTGATCAAAGTACTGTAATGTGCAGGCGCGAGGAAAGGTTAACCCCTTCACGACCGGCCGACTTTACACTTTCCGGTATTTGTGGGGGGTTTGCCATTCTTCTGACAGACGTAACTTTTTTATTTTTCAGTCAATATGGTCATGTGAGGGCTCATTTTTTGCAGAATGAGCTGTAATTTTAAATGAAACCGTGAGTTTTACCATGCAGTGTACTGTAAAATGGCAAAAAAGTTCCAAATGTGGAGAAATTGCAAAAAAAAGTGTGATTGCTCTATTGTTTTTGAGACATTTTATTCACTGTGTTCACTATATGGTAAACGTGATGTGCTGTTGTGATGCCTGAGGTTACTGCAAGTTTGTAGACACCAAACATGAATAGGTTTACTTTAATCTAAGGGGTTAAAAAAATAATCAGAAGTTTGTCCGAAAAAAGTGACGGATGTTTTGCGCCATTTTCTGAGACCCATAGCGTTCTCATTTTTTTAAATCTATGGCTCAGTGATGGCTGTTTTTAGTATCTCGAGCTGACGTTTTTAACAGTATCATTTTCTTTATCGTTCCTTTGGGAGACCCAGACCTTGGGTGTTTAGCTTCTGCCTCCGGAGGACACACAAAGTACTACACTTAAAAGTGTAGCTCCTCCCTCTGAGCTTATACACCCCCTGGTGAGCAGACCCAGCCAGTTTATCGCTTTGTGTTCAGGAGGCATACATCCACACATGCATTCTCATATGATTTTTTCCTTTTTGGAATGAGATTGAAGAAGTGCGGGTCAACGTCTGGACCCCCGGCATGTCCCTTCTCACCCCACTGTGTCGGCGTTGTTATAAGGTTGATTTCCAAGGCTGGAGCCTTATATGCCGTGCTCCTTCACCATCCATCCTGGGTCTGGCTTGAAGTGGGAGCCAGCACGGTCTCCATGCCTGGCAGGAAACCGGTCTCCATCCGCAGCCCTTCAGGACCCTGCTGGACCGGAGCACTCATCCCCAGGGACCTGGCCCTGCGTCTCAGCAGCTAAGTACCTGAGACGTTTATATATTGGGGGTCCCTGTGCTTTATTGTTTGGGGAGAGTGTGCTTACTGTATTTATTGGCATTTCCGGCGGGTTCTCTAGCTGTCGCCCGAGAACCGCGCCGATGGTGCCTGCGCGTCGGCCTCACCGCTCAAATTTAGGCCCCGGCTTTGCCGGAGGCCTAGTTTCTGTTCACTACCCTCGCATGTCACTCATGCAGAGGAACAAGCTCGGCTCCTCCCGGCGGCCGTTCTGCACAGGGGAGGGACACTCCCCACTGCTGTGCGTGTCTCCTCCCCTGTAGGTCTCTATGGCCCTCCAGATCCCGCTCTCCAAGCCAAGTCCCGCCCCCTCTCTTCGCTCCGGCGGCCATTTTCTCAGACAGAGTTCACTCGGCGCTGGTCTGCACTCTGCATCCCTGCTGAGGTGCTGTGCTTGGGGGTCCGGGCTTCGGGATCTGGAGGGCACACAGCACCGCTCCAGCGGTCTGGTAAGCCACAACCGGTCTCTGGTTCTGGACCTCTGTATATACTCTCTGGGGTTCATTCTCTTGCAGAGCCCCCACTCCAGCAGCATGTCTCACACGAGGAGCAAGGCTCCAAAGCTTTATACTGTATGCGCTGCATGTAAGCTACTGCTGCCTGAACCGAGCACCTATCCGCATTGTGATGTCTGCTCTAACTTGGCGGTGCCACAGCCTGGAGTCTCACCCCCAGTGGTCTCTCAGGCTGCTCCTGCACCTGTGGCTGAACCCCCGGCTTGGGTAGAATCCTTTTCTAGGTCTATCTCCCAGTCTTTTGCTGAGTCCATGGGACTTCTGTCCAGGACTTTGATTAATATGCATCAGCCCCCTTCACAGGGTGCCTCTACTGCTAAGGGTCCCTTAGGACCGGAGCTCACAGAGGATTCATCATCAGGGCCCAGACCCCGTCCTCCTAAGAGGAGACGCAGGGTTTCCTCTCCCTCCTCCTCCCGCGGCTCTTATTCAAGAGCTGACTCGCAGGATGAGGAGGATGCCTTTACAGGGGGCTCGGAGGCTAACTCCATGTACCCCATTGATCTGTCCGAGGGTGACTCAGATCTTAGTGACTTGATTGCTTCCATTAATTCTGTACTG
Organism: Anomaloglossus baeobatrachus; assembly: GCF_048569485.1. Lineage (NCBI taxonomy): Eukaryota > Metazoa > Chordata > Amphibia > Anura > Aromobatidae > Anomaloglossus > Anomaloglossus baeobatrachus. The sequence goes on along the minus strand of NW_027442186.1, from coordinate 65,131 downwards.
GATCTCAATCCGGCAGTATCAGAGGAGCAACCCTCTCTGGCAGAAAAACACCAGTTTACCTCGCCTAAGAGAGCAAAGAGTGTGTTCTTTAACCACTCCAGTTTTCAGGCTGCTGTGACCAAGCCCAGGGCCTGTCCTGACAAACGCTTCCCAAAGCGTGGTTCTGATGACCGTTTTCCCTTTCCACCTGAGGTGGTCAAGGAGTGGACTCATTCCCCAACGGTAGACCCTCCGGTGTCTAGGCTCTCAGCCCGGACCGTTGTGTCGGTGGCTGATGGCACCTCCCTTAAGGATTCCACTGACCGTCAGATTGACCTTCTGGCCAAATCCGTGTATGAAGCGGCGGGGGCCGCGTTTTCCCCGACTTTCTTTTTCGCTCCTAATTGGGAGACCCAGACAATTGGGTGTATAGCTACTGCCTCCGGAGGCCGCACAAAGTACTACACTTAAAAGTGTAAGGCCCCTCCCCTTCTGGCTATACACCCCCCCGTGGGAGCACGGGTCCCTCAGTTTTTTGCTTTGTGCGAAGGAGGTCAGACACGCACGCATAGCTCCACTGTTTAGTCAGCAGCAGCTGCTGACTATGTCGGATGGAAGAAAAGAGGACCCATACTAGGGTCCCCAGCATGCTCCCTTCTCACCCCACTTTCTGTCGGTGGTGCTTGTTAAGGTTGAGGTACCCATTGCGGGTACGGAGGCTGGAGCCCACATGCTGATTCCTTCCCCATCCCCATTAGGGCTCTGGGCGAAGTGGGATTTTACCGGTCTCCAGGCACTGAGACCGTGCTCCATCCGCAGCCCCTGGAGAAGCCGCTGGATATGGAGCTGAGTATCGTCAGGGACATGGCCCTGCTCCGTCAAGGTACTCTGTGTCCCCGTGCATACGCGCGCACACCGCAGCATTGCTGGGTGTGTTAGTGCGCCGGGGACAACAGCGCTGCTGCGCTTGTGCCATTTCCTCACTTCAGCTTAGCTGAGTGGGTAGACTCAGGGAGAACGGTCGCGCCGGCCGCTGGGACTGCGACGCGGCTGGGACTTGTGGTGCGCCGGGGACTTCCGCGCTGGCCGTGCATATATCACGGCCGCGCTTATTACTACAGTCCCCGGCTTTTGCGGCCTAGTTCGTTCGTTCCCGCCTCCGCACCTGCCAGTCAGGAGGAGGGCGGGACGCTGTACAGAGCATCAGTGCTGAGGGCTGGAGTCGTTTTTACATACTCCAGCCCTCACACCAGGCACAGTAGGACGCAGTTTCCCGCTCTTTGTTTGTGGCACGCCCACGGTCCGCCCCTCTTCACAGGACGCCGGCAGCCATTCCTGCCTGCAAGCTGAGCTGCAGAGGGGAGACGGGGAGACCCAGACACGGGATTCTACGGCCTCATACCCGCTGTTCAGCGGGCGGTAAGCAGCCTCAAGGGCTCATCCCCACTTGTGCCGTTTGTATACTGAGTATTTTGCATTTGCAAATACTTTGTACTGTACAGTCGCTGGTGATTCTCGGCTATACCCCCTCCTAGATTACAAGGAGGCAACAGCATGTCGTCCGCAAAACGCAAGGGTGCCAAGGCACAGACATTATATGCTGCCTGTACCGCATGTGGGGCTGCTCTACCGGCAGGTTCCACTGACCCCCATTGTGTGCAGTGCTCGGCTCCTGTGCAACTTGCACAGCCGGGGCCTCTGCTGGACGTGACCCAGGGTGTACCACCTGTGAATGCTGTCCAGGTGACAGGAACGGAGTTTGCAGCTTTTGCTGACAGATTGTCTATGACCATGTCAAAGATTCTTGAAACATTGCAGTCTAGACCAGTAACTCAGACCATGGACACTGTGGCATCATTGCCCCCTGGTCCCCCTCAGCTGGAACACTTCCAAGCTCCGGGGGTGTCACATGCACCCCAGGGTGACGATTCTGACTCGGACGACAGTCCCAGACAACCTAAGCGGGCTCGTTATGAGGGGCCCTCAACTTCGTCTCACTGGTCAGGATCCCAGTGGGACGAATCTATGGGTGATGAGGCGGATGTAACTGATCAAGATTCTGATCCTGGGTCCGCTCTCAATCTGGATACACCGGATGGTGACGCCATAGTGAATGATCTTATAGCGTCCATCAATAGGATGTTAGATATTTCTCCGCCAGCTCCTACTGAGGAGGAGGCAGCTTCACAGCAGGAGAAATTCCATTTCAGATATCCCAAGCGTAAATTAAGCACTTTTCTGGACCACTCTGACTTTAGAGATGCAATACAGAAACACCACGCTTTTCCTGAGAAGCGGTTTTCTAAACGGCTTAAAGATACACGCTATCCTTTTCCCCCTGACGTGGTCAAGGGTTGGACCCAGTGTCCCAAGGTGGACCCTCCAATCTCCAGGCTTGCAGCTAGATCCTTAGTTGCAGTAGAAGATGGAGCGGCACTTAAAGATGCCACTGACAGGCAGATGGAGCTCTGGCTGAAATCCATCTATGAAGCTATTGGAGCGTCGTTGGCGCCAGCTTTTGCAGCCGTATGGGCACTCCAAGCTATTTCAGCTGGGCTTATACAAGTCGACTCGGTCACACGTACATCTGCCCCGCAGGTGGCACCATTGACCTCTCAAATGTCTGCATTCGCGTCTTACGCGATTAATGCTGTCCTGGACTCTACGAGCCATACGGCGGTGGCGTCAGCCAACTCCGTGGTTTTGCGCAGAGCCCTGTGGTTGAGAGAATGGAAAGCAGATTCTGCTTCCAAGAAGTGCTTAACCAGTTTGCCTTTTTCTCGTGACCGATTGTTTGGGGAGCGTTTGGATGAAATCATTAAACACTCCAAGGGTAAGGACTCATCCTTACCTCAACACAGACAAAACAAGCCCCAACAAAGGAGGGGTCAGTCTGGTTTTCGGTCCTTTCGAGGCTCAGGCAGGTCCCAATTCTCCTCGTCCAAAAGGAATCAAAAGGATCAGAGAGGCTCAGATTCTTGGCGGACTCAGTCACGCCCAAAAAAGACAGCAGGAAGAACCGTTACCAAGACGGCTTCCTCATGACTTTCAGCCTCCTCTCTCCGCATCCTCGGTCGGTGGCAGGCTCTCCCGCTTTGGCGGCGTTTGGCTGTCACAGGTCAAAGACCGTTGGGTGAGGGACATTCTGTCTCACGGGTACAGGATAGAGTTCAGTTCTCGTCCTCCAACGCGTTTCTTCAGAACTTCCCCACCGCCCGACCGAGCCGATGCTCTGCTGCAGGCGGTGGCCGCTCTAAAGGCGGAAGGAGTGGTGACTTCCGTTCCTCTTCAGGAACAAGGTCACGGTTTTTACTCCAATCTGTTTGTGGTGCCAATGAAGGACGGGTCCTTTCGGCCCGTCCTGGATCTAAAGTTGCTCAACAAACACGTAAAAACCAGGAGGTTCCGGATGGAATCTCTACGCTCCGTCATAGCCTCAATGTCTCAAGGAGATTTCTTAGCATCAATAGACATCAAAGATGCTTATCTTTACGTGCCGATTGCGCCAGAGCATCAGCGTTTTTAGAAGTCCGGCGGATTCTGACGTGGGTGGAAAACACAGCATCCACCATATCCGCAGTTCACATCCCAGGCGTGGAAAACTGGGAAGCAGACTTTCTCAGTCGCCAGGGCATGGACGCAGGGGAATGGTCCCTTCACCCGGACGTGTTTTAGGAGATCTGTCGCCGCTGGGGGATGCCGGACGTCGACCTGATGGCGTCACGGCACAACAACAAGGTCCCGGTTTTCATGGCACGGTCTCACGATCACCGAGCTCTGGCGGCAGACGCCTTAGTTCAGGATTGGTCGCAGTTCCGACTACCTTATGTGTTCCCACCTCTGGCATTGTTGCCCAGAGTGCTCCGCAAAATCAGGTCCGACTGCCGTTGCGCCATTCTCGTCGCTCCAGACTGGCCAAGGAGGTCGTGGTACCCGGATCTGTGGCATCTCACGGTAGGACAACCGTGGGCGCTACCAGGCCGTCCAGACTTGCTGTCTCAAGGGCCGTTTTTCCATCTGAATTCTGCGGCCCTGAACCTGACTGTGTGGCCATTGAGTCCTGGATCCTAGGGACCTCAGGTTTATCTCATGATGTTGTTGCCACCATGAGACAGGCTAGGAAACCATCCTCCGCCAAGATCTACCACAGAACGTGGAAGATATTCTTATCTTGGTGCTCTGCTCAGGGAGTTTCTCCCTGGCCATTTGCATTGCCTATTTTTCTTTCCTTCCTGCAGTCTGGGTTGGAAAAAGGTTTGTCGCTTAGCTCCCTTAAAGGACAAGTCTCTGCGCTATCCGTATTCTTTCAGAAGCGCCTGGCGCGACTTCCTAAGGTACGCACGTTCCTGCAAGGGGTTTGTCATATCGTTCCCCCTTACAAGCGGCCATTGGAACCCTGGGATCTGAACAAGGTTCTAATTGCTCTCCAGAAGCCACCTTTCGAGCCTATGAAGGATATTTCCTTTTCTCGGCTTTCACAGAAAGTGGCTTTTCTGGTGGCGGTCACGTCTCTTCGGAGAGTGTCAGAGCTGGCGGCGTTATCTTGCAAATCTCCCTTCCTGGTGTTTCACCAAGACAAGGTAGTACTGCGTCCAATTCCAGAGTTTCTTCCCAAGGTGGTATCTTCCTTTCATCTCAATCAGGATATCACTTTACCATCTTTGTGTCCGCATCCAGTTCACCAATTTGAAAAGGGTTTGCATCTGTTGGACCTGGTGAGAGCACTCAGGATCTACATTTCCCGCACGGCGCCTCTGCGCCGTTCGGATGCACTCTTTATCCTGGTCGCTGGTCAGCATAAAGGGTCGCAAGCTTCCAAATCCACCCTTGCGCGGTGGATCAAGGAACCAATTCTTCACGCCTACCGTTCTGCTGGGCTTCCGACTCCTTCTGGACTGAAGGCCCATTCTACCAGAGCCGTGGGTGCGTCCTGGGCATTACGGCATCAGGCTACGGCTCAGCAGGTGTGCCAGGCGGCTACCTGGTCGAGTCTGCACACTTTCACCAAGCATTATCAGGTGCATACCTACGCTTCGGCGGATGCCAGCCTAGGTAGACAAGTCCTGCAGGCGGCGGTGGCCCACCTGTAAGAAAGGGCTGCCTGACAGCCCGATCGCGAGGTATTCTTTTACCCACCCAGGGACTGCTTTTGGACATCCCAATTGTCTGGGTCTCCCAATTAGGAGCGAAAAAGAAGGGAATTTTGTTTACTTACCGTAAATTCCTTTTCTTCTAGCTCCAATTGGGAGACCCAGCACCCGCCCTGTTTTTTCTGAGGGTATTTGTTTTTCGGGTGCACATGTTGTTCATGTTGATAAGTTACGTTCTCCGATATTGTTTATCGGATTGAATTGTTTTTGAAACAGTTATTGGCTTTCCTCCTTCTTGCTTTTGCACTAAAACTGAGGGACCCGTGCTCCCACGGGGGGGTGTATAGCCAGAAGGGGAGGGGCCTTACACTTTTAAGTGTAGTACTTTGTGCGGCCTCCGGAGGCAGTAGCTATACACCCAATTGTCTGGGTCTCCCAATTGGAGCTAGAAGAAAAGGAATTTACGGTAAGTAAACAAAATTCCCTTCTTTGCAGCAGTGTGGGCTCTCAAAGCCATCTCTGCTTCTCTAGAGGAGATGCATTCCCTCACCAGGGAATCTATGCCCGAAATGGTTGCCTTAACTTCTCAAGCTTCAGCTTTTTCATCTTATGCCATGTCTGCCATGCTGGAGGCTTCTCACCGCACTGCGGTGGCTTCGGCTAATTCCCTCGTTATCCGCAGGATCTTGTGGCTTCCAAAACTATAACAGATGCAAGCTTGTCCTGTTTGGTGGAGATGATATTTAATAAAATAAGTAGAAATCCACTAAAAGTTTTGTTTGGTTATCTTGCAATCCCGAGATAATCGTCTCCATGCTGGGTCTGGATGGATGGTGAAGGAGCACGGCATATAAGGCTCCAGCCTTGGAAATCAACCTTATAACAACGCCGACACAGTGGGGTGAGAAGGGACATGCCGGGGGTCCAGACGTTGACCCGCACTTCTTCAATCTCATTCCAAAAAGGAAAAAATCATATGAGAATGCATGTGTGGATGTATGCCTCCTGAACACAAAGCGATAAACTGGCTGGGTCTGCTCACCAGGGGGTGTATAAGCTCAGAGGGAGGAGCTACACTTTTAAGTGTAGTACTTTGTGTGTCCTCCGGAGGCAGAAGCTAAACACCCAAGGTCTGGGTCTCCCAAAGGAACGATAAAGAAAATGATACTGTTAAAAACGTCAGCTCGAGATACTAAAAACAGCCATCACTGAGCCATAGATTTAAAAAAATGAGAACGCTATGGGTCTCAGAAAATGGCGCAAAACATCCGTCACTTTTTTCGGACAAACTTCTGATTATTTTTTTAACCCCTTAGATTAAAGTAAACCTATTCATGTTTGGTGTCTACAAACTTGCAGTAACCTCAGGCATCACAACAGCACATCACGTTTACCATATAGTGAACACAGTGAATAAAATGTCTCAAAAACAATAGAGCAATCACACTTTTTTTTGCAATTTCTCCACATTTGGAACTTTTTTGCCATTTTACAGTACACTGCATGGTAAAACTCACGGTTTCATTTAAAATTACAGCTCATTCTGCAAAAAATGAGCCCTCACATGACCATATTGACTGAAAAATAAAAAAGTTACGTCTGTCAGAAGAATGGCAAACCCCCCACAAATACCGGAAAGTGTAAAGTCGGCCGGTCGTGAAGGGGTTAACCTTTCCTCGCGCCTGCACATTACAGTACTTTGATCAGCAGGGCAGATGAATGCGCCTGCGCAGGACCGCAATGTCGGCTTGTGTGGATGACGTAGACACATCATCCACACCGGACTGGGAAGAAGGAGGCCGAAGATCGCAGCAGAGAGGATGCGTCAGACCTGAAAGAGGAGGCACCGCACTGGAGAGCTGCGATACCCATTGGACTGGACCCACCCTAGGTGAGTATTATAAAAGTACTTTTTCCGTTTTACAGAGCGGCCTAGGCTCTTATATACAGTATTTTGGAATGCTGTATATAAGAACTCAGTGGTATTGGACACAGCTTGTAGTCCCCAAATCTGGTGACAGATTCCCATTAAAAAATCGGAAGGAACACAAACTTACACAATAAATCACCAACATATTTGTGCTTCTAAGGGCGTGATTTATTACGCCCAGTATCCATGCCAGAAAATCTACATAGGAATGACCACAAGGGACTTAACCTCTTACAGACATTGGACGTACTGGGTACATCGTAGATAATGGCGGTGTAATCATCGTCGGCTGCTGCAGTAAACCGGCACCGATTTCCGCACATATATGCTGATCTGAACAGCAGACATGTGTAGCTTACAAGAAAGGGTGGATCCACGATTCACCCATGCCTTTTAATGCCTTAGACCGCGCTGTCAATTACTGACAGCGCAATGTAAATGGCCATGGCAGGGAAATTTCCTTTCCTCGACGCTATCGGAGTCCCCGTGACGCGATCACGGGAAGCCGATGGTTGCCATGGTAGCACAGGGTTATGTCATGACTCATGTCGCTATCATGACTCACATCCTGTTACAGCCGGCTGGTTGTAACAGGACAGCAGCATTTCAGCTGATCAGAGCTCTGCCGCTCTGATCAGCAGAAATGAACAAGCGATCAGACAGCTAATCCTTACCCCTAGGGGGACTATTAAAATAAAAAAAGTTTAAAAAAAGTTTTAAAGAATTAAAAAAACCAACTAAAAATTTAAATCACTCCCCATTCGCCCCACTAAAAATAAGAGGGTTAAAAAAATAATAAAAATACACTCATTTGGTATCACAGAGTTCAGAAATGCCCAGTCTATCAAAATCTAAAATGAAGTAATATGATCGGTAGACGGCGTAGCCGTAAAAACAAAATTCCAACCGGCAAAGTTAAGTTTTTTGGTCTTCGCAAATTTTGAGCAAGATGCAATACCAGGGAGTCAAAACGTAGCATCTGCGCAAAAATGGTTCAGCTAAAAATGCAAACAAATAAGCCATCAGTGAGCCCCATATCCTGAAAAATGAGAACACTACAAGTTGCAGAAAATGGCGCTGAAAGTGCTCCAATTTTTTGGACAAACCTTTTTTTAACCCCTTAGATAAAAGTAAACCTAAACATGTTTAGTATCAACGAACTCATACCAACCTGAAGTATCACACCCACCCATCAGTTTTACCATAAAGTGAACATGGTGAATAAAGTACCCCATAAACCATTGTCCAATCACACTTTTTTGTAATTTTTCCGCACGTGGAAATTTTTTGCTGTTTTCCAGTACCATATATGTTAAAACTCATGGTTTCACTTAAAAGACCAATACGTCCCGCAAAAAACAAGCCCTCTTATGGCAAGATTGACGGGAAAAATAAAAAAGTTACGACTCTCGGAAAAAGGGGAGCAAAAAACAAAAACGGAAAAATCGTCCAGGGGTTAGGGGGTTAAAGGTGTGAGTCCGTGAGCACATCAGGGACATTGAGAAGAAGGGAATTTTGTTTACTTACCGTAAATTCCTTTTCTTCTAGCTCCTATTGGGAGACCCAGACAATTGACAATTGGGTGTATAGCTTCTGCCTCCGGAGGCCACACAAAGTATTACACTTTAAAAAGTGTAACCCCTCCCCTCTGCCTATACACCCTCCCGTGGATCACGGGCTCCTCAGTTTTGGTGCAAAAGCAGGAAGGAGAAAACTTATAAATTGGTCTAGGGTAAATGCAATCCGAAGGATGTTCGGAGAACTGCAAACCATGAACCAAAAGAACAATTCAACATGAACAACATGTGTACACAAAAAAACAACCAGCCCGAAGGGTACAGGGGCGGGTGCTGGGTCTCTCAATAGGAGCTAGAAGAAAAGGAATTTACGGTAAGTAAACAAAATTCCCTTCTTCTTTGTCGCTCCATTGGGATACCCAGACAATTGGGACGTCCAAGAGCAGTCCCTGGGTGGGTAAAAGAATACCTCAATAAAAAGAGCCGAAAAACGGCCCCCTCTTACAGGTGGGCAACCGCCGCCTGAAGGACTCGCCTACCTAGACTGGCGTCTGCCGAAGCATAGGTATGCACTTGATAGTGTTTCGTGAAAGTGTGCAGACTAGACCACGTAGCTGCCTGACACACCTGCTGAGCCGTAGCCCGGTGCCGCAATGCCCAGGACGCACCCACGGCTCTGGTAGAATGGGCTTTCAGCCCTGAAGGAAGCGGAAGCCCAGAAGAACGGTAGGCTTCGAGAATCGGTTCCTTGATCCACCGAGCCAAGGTTGACTTGGAAGCCTGCGAGCCCTTACGCTGGCCAGCGACAAGGACAAAGAGCGCATCTGAACGACGCAGGGGCGCCGTGCGAGACACGTAGAGCCGGAGTGCTCTCACAAGATCCAAAGAGTGCAAATCCCTTTCACACTGGTGAATTGGATTAAGACAAAATGAAGGCAAGGAGATATCCTGATTGAGATGAAAAGGGGATACCACCTTAAGCTGGTGTCACACATAACGACGACGACAACGACGTCGCTGCTACGTCACCATTTTCTGTGACGTTGCAGCGACGTCCCGTCGCTGTCGCTGTGTGTGACATCCAGCAACGACCTGGCCCCTGCTGTGAGGTCGCCGGTCGTTGCTGAATGTCCAGCTTCATTTTTTGGTCGTCACTCTCCCGCTGTGACACACACATCGCTGTGTGTGACAGCGAGAGAGCGACGAAATGAAGCGATCAGGAGCCGGCACTGGCAGCTGCGGTAAGCTGTAACCAGCGTAAACATCGGGTAACCAAGGGAAGACCTTTCCCTAGTTACCCGATGTTTACGCTGGTTACCGGCCTCCGCTCTTGCTGCCAGTGCCGGCTCCTGCACTGTGACATGTGGCTGCAGTACGCATCGGGTAATTAACCCAATGTGTGCTGCAGGAGAGCAAGGAGCCAGCGCTAAGCGCGGCTCCCTGCTCTCTGAACTGTGACATGTAGCTGCAGCACACATCGGGTTAATTAACCCGATGTGTGCTGCAGGAGAGCAAGGAGCCAGCGCTAAGCGCGGCTCCCTGCTCTCTGCACATGTAGCACAGCGACGTTATGATCGCTGCTTCTGCTGTGTTTGACAGCTAAGCAGCGATCATAACAGCGACTTACAAGGTCGCTGTTACGTCACCGAAAATGGTGACGTAACAGCGACGTCGTTGTCGCTGTCGTTTAGTGTGACACCAGCTTTAGGGAGAAATTCCGGGACCGGACGCAGAACCACCTTATCCTGGTGAAACACCAGGAAGGGGGCTTTGCATGACAGCGCTGCTAGCTCAGACACTCTCCGAAGTGATGTGACTGCCACTAGGAAGGCCACCTTCTGCGAAAGACGTGATAAAGAGACATCCCGCAGCGGCTCGAAAGGTGGTTTCTGAAGAGCCGTTAGCACCCTGTTAAGATCCCAGGGTTCCAGCGGACGCTTGTAAGGTGGGACTATGTGGCAAACTCCCTGCAGGAACGTGCGGACCTGCGGAAGCCTGGCTAGACGCTTTTGAAAAAACACGGAGAGCGCCGATACTTGGCCCTTGAGAGAGCCCAGTGACAAACCCTTGTCCATTCCGGATTGAAGGAATGAAAGAAAAGTGGGTAAGGCAAGCGGCCATGGAGTAAAACCGTTATTAGCGCACCAAGATAGGAAGATTTGCCAAGACCTATAATAGATCTTGGCGGACGTAGGCTTCCAGGCCTGTCTCATGGTGGCAATGACATCCTGAGATAACCCGGAAGACGCTAGGAGCCAGGACTCAATGGCCACACAGTCAGGTTGAGGGCCACAGAATTCAGATGGAAAAACGGCCCTTGTGACAGCAAGTCTGGACGGTCTGGAAGCGCCCACGGTTGACCCACCGTGAGATGCCACAGATCCGGATACCACGACCGCCTCGGCCAGTCTGGAGCGACGAGAATGGCGCGACGGCAGTCGGACCGGATCTTGCGTAGTACTCTGGGCAGCATTGCCAGAGGGGGAAACACATAAGGCAGTCGAAACTGCGACCAATCCTGAACTAACGCGTCCGCCGCCAGAGCTCTGTGATCCTGAGACCGTGCCATGAATGCCGGGACTTTGTTGTTGTGCCGTGACGCCATGAGATCGACGTCCGGAGTTCCCCAGCGGCGACAGATCTCTCGAAACACGTCTGGGTGCAGAGACCATTCCCCCGCGTCCATGCCCTGACGACTGAGAAAATCTGCTTCCCAGTTTTCTACGCCCGGGATGTGAACTGCGGAGATGGTGGAGGCTGTGGCTTCCACCCACTGCAGAATCCGTCGGACTTCCTGGAAGGCTTGACGACTGCGAGTGCCGCCTTGGTGGTTGATGTATGCGACGGCAGTGGCGTTGTCCGACTGAATACGGATCTGCCTGCCCTCCAACCACCGATGAAAAGCCAATAGGGCTAGATACACTTCAGATGGGAAGGGGTAACGTGTGTCAGTGAGGCGCTTAGTAAAGCGCTTGTCCGGGGCCGCTCTGGGCTTCTGGACAGCGTCCCTGAAGTTAGAGTGATCAAAAAACGTATTGCGTGTACGTTTGGGGAACCGAAACTGGTGTTTCTCCTGCTGAGACGCCGACTCCTCTACAGGAGGAGGCGGGGGAGAGAGATCTAACACCTGGTTGATGGACGAGATAAGATCATTTACTAAGGTGTCCCCCTCAGGTGTATCAAGGTTAAGGGCGACGTCAGGGTCAGAGCCCTGAGCTGCGACGTCCGCCTCGTCCTCCAGAGAGTCCTCAAGCTGGGATCCCGAGCAGCGAGAGGAAGTCGGGGAAGAGTCCCAGCGAGCCCGCTTAGCCGGTCTAGGACTACGGTCCGGGCAGGAGTCCTCCGCCTGAGACCGAGGGGCCAACCTGGGAGCACGCTGCGGCGCGAACCGAGAGGGGCCTGGAGGCGACGAGCCAACAGGGGCCGGGGCCTGTGAAAGGTCCGGTCTGGACTGCAAAGCCTCTAGCAGCTTAGAAGACCATTTGTCCATAGACTGTGCAATAGATTGAGAAAGTGACTCAGAGAGTTTCTCAGCAAAAGAGGCGAACTCTGTCCCTGCAGCCTGGTCAGGGGGAGCAGGGGGGTCTACATGAGCCGAGGGGCCCACCAGTGTCCGAGGCTCCGGCTGAGCAAGCGAAACAGGGGTCGAGCATTGCTCACAGTGAGGGTAGGTGGAACCCGCAGGTAACATAGCCCCACAAGAGGTACAGGCCGCAAAAAAACCCTGTGCCTTAGCAGCTTTGCTCCTTGTGGACGACATGCTGTTGTCTCCTAGGAGAGTGATCACTGAGGGTATATGGGAAGGGGGTATACAGCCCGACCGAACAGATAGATATAGATATATACGTATCTAATCCGGCACCCTAGGGGGACCAGCACCGGGTGACCGGTGTGGCTTACCGACCGCTAACGAGCGGTGTGTGTCCTCCAGATTCCCTGCCTTGGATCTCCCGGAGCTGCAGAGCTGTTCACTGAGAATCCTCCACCGGCAGAATGCCAAAAAATGGCTGCCGGAGCTCTCAGGGGAGGAGTGGAGCCGTGGGCGGCGCCAGAAAAGTGCGGGAATCTGGGGTCCCCACAGTGATCAGTGAGGGGGGAGGAAACATGCAGGATGCTCCAGCCCTCATATCCGACGTCAGGTCGGTAATCCCGATTTTTGAGACTAGGCCGCGATGAAGCCGGGGACTAAATTTTAAACCGCGCACGACAAGCAGGCACGGTCGGCGCGGAAGTCCACCGGCCTCCTGAATTCAGCAGCCGCCGCGGCTTCCGGGAAGAAGGTGCGCTCCCTGCACAGTCCCCTATGGGGACACAGAGTACCTTAGAGTTGCAGGGCCCGGTCCCTGAGGTTGAAGAGGCTCCGGTCCGGCAGGGTCCCACAGGGGCTGCGGATGGAGCACGGTCCCAGTAAATGGATGACCGCTTAGGATCCCACTTCTCCCAGAGCCGCATAAGGGATGGTGAAGGAGACGGCATGTGGCTCCAGCCTCTGTACCCGCAATGGGTACTTCAACCTTAACAACACCGCCGACGTAGTGGGGTGAGAAGGGAACATGCCGGGGGCCCCGTGGGGGCCCTCTTTTCTTCCAACCGACATAACTAAAATGAGAATGCATGAGTGGATGTGTGCCTCCTTCCACACAAAGCATAAAACTGAGGAGCCCGTGATCCATGGGAGGGTGTATAGGCAAAGGGGAGGGGTTACACTTTTTAAAGTGAAATACTTTGTGTGGCCTCCGGAGGCAGAAGCTATACACCCAATTGTCAATTGTCTGGGTCTCCCAATGGAGCGACAAAAAAAACAAAGACTCTACATGAGATGGAACACCTAAAAACCCTACCAAAACATTTCCAATTGTACCATAAATCTGACTCAAGCAAATTAATTATAAAGGCCATAGATCAGAGGTTAGAGGTGGTAACCTATTTAAGGTCCTTGCGCAACTTGAGTCACTTTATTTATAGATTGGACACAAGGACTCCTATTGGGCTCAATGAGAGCTTTGGCTGCTTTCTTTAATTGGGTATTTTTATGTGGTGTGAGAATGGGACTGTTTGTGTTAAAATTATTTTTAATAGTTTTTTTAGCCATAATTTAGAGGTCTGTATATGCTAAAACCATACCTGTGGTGGTCTGCAAATTTTGAGGTACTTCACTCGACCCGCTCAGTGACTTAGATGTTGACTTTGATTGGGTCTTTTCCCTGAATGAAGTGCCTATGAGAAAATAAGAAAAAAGATTATTACCTAAGAAAAGTGGAGAACAACATTGTACAACAATTTAATTATAGTTTGGATACAACTAATATTTAATACATTTACTCAATAATTTAGTTTTTTGCATTTCTTGATTTTGCTTGCCTTATGGCATGTCATTTTTAATTTTGAATATCATATTTCTGTTTACACAACTACATAAACACCATGCACTTTTTTGTTTGTCTATTGATTAGTGATGGACAGACCCGGACTGTAAAATTTAGGATCCGAGCGATTTTAAAAATACCCGAGTACCGGACCCGGGCCTGGAGTTCTCAGGGAACTCCGGATAAAGATCCGGAACCTTTGGAAATAAAAAATAAATAAAGGAAAATTAAATAAAATAAGATTAAAGCAGGCGCGTTATAACAATAGCAGCCCACAGCCACCCAGGATTGTCACATCCATTATATGTGACAATCCTGGCACTTTACCCGACTCTTCCCGATTGCACTGGTGCGGTGGCAATCAGGCTAATAAGGGGTTAATAACAGCTCACAGCTGCCACTAAGCTCTAGATTAGTAATAGCAGGGTCTATGAAAACCCTACCCCCATTACTAATCTGGAAGTGAAAATAAATAAACACAAACACAAAATAAGATAAAAACAATACCCTATTTCACTCCTTTATTAACCCCAAAAACACGCAGGTCTGTGGTAATCCACACGAGGGCCCATGACTATTATTCCAATTGCCTTTCTACACCGCCATCGGAGGCCCCGTAACGCGATCATGGGAAGCCGATGGTTGCCATGGTAGCACAGGGTTATGTGATGACTCCTGTCGCTATCATGACTCACATCCTGTTTTAGCCGGCTGGCTTTAACAGGACAGCAGCATTTCAGCTGAACAGAGCTCTGCCGCTCTGATCAGCAGAAATGAACAAGCGATCAGACGGCTAATCCTTACCCCTAGAGAGACTATTAAAATAAAAAAAAGTAAAAAAAAAGTTTTATACAATTAAAAAAACAACTAAAAGTTTAAATCATTCTCCATTCGCCCCACTAAAAATCAAAGGGTTAAAAAAATAAAAAATATACACTCATTTGGTATCGCAAAGTTCAGAAATGCCCAGTCTATCAAAATCTAAAATGAATCAATTAGATCGGTAGATGGCGTAGCCGTAAAAAAAATCCAACTGGCAAAGTTACGTTTTTTGGTCTTCGCAAATTTTCAGCAAAATGCAATACCAGGGAGTCAAAACGTAGCATCTGCGCAAAAATGGTACAGCTAAAAATGCAAACAAATAAGCCATCAGTGAGCCCCATATCCCGAAAAATGAGAACACTACAAGTTGCAGAAAATGGAATGCAGAAAAACATGCAGAAAAACATGTTTGGTATCAACGAACGCATACCAACCTGAAGTATCACACCCACCCATCAGTTTTACCATACAGTGAACACGGTGAATAAAGTACCCCATAAACCATTGTCCAATCACACTTTTTTGTAATTTTTCCGCACGTGGAAATTTTGTGCTGTTTTCCAGTACCATATATGGTAAAACTCATGGTTTCACTTAAAAGACCAATACGTCCTGCAAAAAACAAGCCCTCTTATGGCAAGATTGACGGGAAAAATAAAAAAGTTACGACTCTCGGAAAAAGGGGAGCAAAAAACAAAAACGGAAAAATCGTCCAGTGGTTAGGGGGTTAAAGGTGGGAGTCCGTGAGCACATCAGGGACATTGAGAAAACAAAGACTCTGCATGAGACGGAACACCTAAAAACCCTACCAAAACATTTCCAATTGTACCATAAATCTGACTCAAGCAAATTAAAGAAGTTGTCCGACATTAGCTTACCAAAAAATTTTGAGTTTATCTGTGCTGTATTGTCATATAAAACACCCCTATATTGTTATTTTTTATTTTCTAACTTTTGTTCCAGTTGAATTATCCCTTTATTCTCTGCAGTTCTGCAAAACCTCAGTTAGAGCTGGCACTGCCCGGCCTCAGTGTCCAGCCCCGTCCAATGCCCGCCCCCTGCACACACATTCCCTGTCAGTATTCTACCCCAGCACCTGATCTGTTATCACTCTAGCAATGAAAATAACAGCCCCACATCAGGCTCTGTGCCACACACACACACACACACACACACACACACACACACACATCGGGCTCTGCGCCACACATATCAGGCTCTGCAACCCTCCCGGACACACACACACACACGGCGCTCTGTACCGACCTCCCCCTCACCATCGTTCTGTACCAACCCCTACCCCCATAGGGAAAACATGTAGGCTACATTCACATGACCGTTCCGTTTTTGCGGTACGCAAAAAATTGCCAATTTTTTCACGGATACATCCGTGTGTCATCCGTGTGCCTTCCGGACCGCAAAAAACGGAAGCAGCAAGAAAGATAAATAGATGAGTAGATATAGAGATGAATAGATAGATATAGAGACAGAGAGATAGAGGGATGAATGAATGAACAGAGGGTTAGATAGATAGATAGATAGATAGATAGATAGATAGATAGATAGATAGATAGATGACATATAATGTCCTACCCCCCTGCATATTCTAAGCTGGCACCCTTTAGTGACTTTCATGTGGCACTAAAGTGTGCTTAGCCTTGTATTTATCCAAAAAATAAATAAAAAATAATTAAAAAAAAAACAAACGACAATGGGTCCCCCATACTTTTGTAGCCAGCAAGGGTAAAGCAGATGGCTGCAGCCTGCAAACCACAGCTGGCAGCTTCAGCTTGGCTGGTAATAAAAAACAGAGGGCACCCCACGCTGTTATTTTAAATTAAATAAATAATTTAAAACAAAAAACATGGGGTCCCCCCAAATTGGATCACCAGCCAAGGTAAAGCAGACAGCTGTGGTCTGGTATTCTCAGACTAGGGAGGCCCACTGTTATTGGACACTCCCCAGCCTAAAAATAGCAGGCCACAGCCGCCCCAGAAGTGGCACATCCATTAGATGTGCCAATCCTGGTGCTTCGCCCCAACTCATCCCGTGCCCTGGTGCGGTGGCAAACGGGGTAATATATGGGGTTGATGCCAAATGTGTAATGTCACCTGGCATCAAGCCCTGGGATTAGTGATGTCACGCGTCAATCAGATATCCGACATCACAAACCCAGTCAGTAATAAAAAAATAGACAACAAAAAAAAAGTTTTATTTGAAAAAACACTCCTCAAAACATTCCCTCATTCACCAATTTATTCAAAAGAAAAACAAATCCAGGTCCAGCATAATCCAATAAGGGGGTCCCATGACAATCCATACCATAGTCAATGTCCCAGTCAATGAAGAACAGAATGTTCCTCATTGGCTGGGAGAGTAATGCAGTGACCTGAGCTAACATCAATAGCCCAGGTCACTGCAGGGGATGCCGAGCGCTGCTGTCAGGAGGTTAAATGAAATCATTACCTGCAGTGACGATCTTCGCTTCACTCCTGTCAGCGCTGTCCCTGACTTCTATGCCCGCCGCGTTCTCAGCAGTATCGCCCGAGACGTCACCGCTAGTGACGTGAGAACGCAGCGGCATAGAAGGCAGTGACAGCGCTGACAGGAGTGAAGCGAAGATTGTCACAGCAGGCAATGATGTCATCTAACATCCTGATGGCAGCGCTCGTTATTCCCGCGGCTGCCTGCGCTGCAATGTGAGAGGCTGCTGAGCCTGCAATGAAGGCAGCCGCGGGGCTGGAGCGGGACACAGACTGCACGGGCACTCCTGCTATCCTGAACAGGGGGCCTGGTGCTGGCGTTGACACCGTGGGCGGGGAGAGTACGGGGTGCGGAGGAATGTGTGGGAGGGTGCAGGGAAGAGGTGCGGGGACCCCACGCACTGTACTCGCCCAGCAGGGCGGCAACATGCTGTTCTAGATTTGCATGTCAACATGGTCCTGCCCATGTTGACATGAAATGACCGGAAGCAGCAAAATTGCGGCAAGAGCGATCACATGACCGCACTGAGCCGGGAAAAAAAGGCTGACAGCAGGGCAGGTAAGTGATCACTAGCTACTTACCTGCCCCAATGTAGCCCAATAGGGTAATAATGAAGAAAAGTCAAAATAAGCCGGATAACCCCTTTAATTATAAAGGCCATAGATCAGAGGTTAGAGGTGGTAATCTATTTAAGGCCCTTGCGCAACTTGAGTTATTGGATTTATAGATTGGACACAAGGACTACTATTGGGCTCAATGAGAGCTTTGACTGCTTTCTTTAATTGGGTATTTTTATGTGGTGAGAGAATGGGACTGTTTGTGTTAAATTATTTTTTAATTGTTTCTTTTTCTTTTTATCCATAATATAGAGATCTGTATATGCTAAAACCATACCTGAGGTGGTCTGCAAATTTTGAGGGACTTCACGCGACCCGCTCAGTGACTTAGATGTTGACTTTGATTGGGTCTTTTCCCTGAATGAAGTGCCTATGAGAAGAAGGGAATTTTGTTACTTACCGTAAATTCCTTTTCTTCTAGCTCCAATTGGGAGACCCAGACGATTGGGTGTATAGCTACTGCCTCCGGAGGCCACACAAAGTATTACACTAAAAAGTGTAAGGCCCCTCCCCTTCTGCATATACACCCCCCGTGGGATCACGGGCTCTCAGTTTTAGTGCAAAAGCAAGAAGGAGGAAAGCCAATAACTGGTTAAACAAATTCAATCCGAAGGAACATCGGAGAACTGAAACCATTCAACATGAACAACATGTGTACCCGAAAAACCAAAAAATCCCGAAGGAAAAAGGGCGGGTGCTGGGTCTCCCAATTGGAGCTAGAAGAAAAGGAATTTACGGTAAGTAACAAAATTCCCTTCTTCTTCGGCGCTCCATTGGGAGACCCAGACGATTGGGACGTCCAAAAGCAGTCCCTGGGTGGGTAAATTAATACCTCAAGTTAGGGCCGTAAAACAGCCCTTCCCTACATGGAGGCAACCGCCGCCTGCAGGACTCTTCTACCTAGGCTGGCATCCGCCTAAGCGTAGGCATGCACCTGATAATGCTTGGTGAAAGTGTGCAGACTCGACCAGGTAGCTGCTTGGCACACCTGCTGAGCCTTAGCCTGGTGCCGTAATGCCCAGGACGCACTCACGGCTCTGGTAGAATGGGCCTTCAGCCCTGATGGAACCGGAAGCCCAGCAGAACGGTAGGCTTCAAGGATTGGTTCCTTGATCCATCGAGCCAGGGTGGATTTGGAAGCCTGCGACCCTTTGCGCTGACCAGCGACAAGTACAAAGAGTGCATCCGAGCGGCGCAGGGGCGCCGTGCGGGAAATGTAGATTCTGAGCGCTCTCATCAGAACCAACAAATGCAAATCCAATTCATATCGCTGAACTGGATGAGGACAAAAGGAAGGTAAGGAGATATCCTGATTGAGATGAAAGGGGGATACCACCTTAGGGAGAAACCCCGGAATCAGGCGCAGCACTACCTTGTCTTGGTGAAACACCAGGAAGGGAGCTTTGGATGACCGCGCTGCTAGCCCGGACACTCTCTGAAGAGACGTGACCGCTACCAAAAAGGCCACTTTCTGTGAAAGTCGAGAAAGTGAA
The DNA here is from genome assembly GCF_048569485.1 of Anomaloglossus baeobatrachus. Lineage (NCBI taxonomy): Eukaryota > Metazoa > Chordata > Amphibia > Anura > Aromobatidae > Anomaloglossus > Anomaloglossus baeobatrachus. Next base: position 45,833 of record NW_027442186.1, on the reverse strand, counting down.
ACATCCCTCAGAGGCTCAAAGGGTGGCTCCTGGAGAGCAATTAGTACCCTGTTCAGATCCCATGGGTCTAACGGCCTCTTGTACGGAGGGACAATGTGACAAACCCCCTGCAGGAACGTGCGTACCTAAGGAAGTCGTACTATGCGCTTCTGAAAGAATACAGACAGCGCTGGGACTCGTCCGTTAAGGGAGCCGAGCGACATACCTTTTCCCAAACCAGATTGCAGGAAGGAAGGAAAAGTAGGCAATGCAAATGTCCAGGGAGACACTCCCTGAGCAGAGCACTAAGATAAGAATATCTTCCACGTCTTGTGGTAGATCTTGGCAGACGTCGGCTTCCTAGCCCGTCTCATGGTGGCAATGACGTCTTGAGATAATCCTGAAGACGCTAGGATCCAGGACTCAATGGCCACACAGTCAGGTTCAGGGCCGTAGAATTCAGATGGAAAAAACGGCCCTTGGGACAGTAAGTCTGGCCGGTCTGGTAGTGCCCACGGTTGGCCAACCGTGAGATGCCACAGATGCGGTTACCACGACCTCCTCGGCCAGTCTGGGGCGCGAGGATGACGCGGCGGCAATCGGAGCTGATCTTGCGTAGCCCTCTGGGCAACAGTGCCAGAGGGGGAAACACATAGGGTAGCTGGAACTGCGACCAATCCTGAACTAAGGCGCCTGCCGCCAGAGCTCTTTGATCGTGAGACCGCGCCATGAAAATCGGGCCCTTGTTGTTGTGCCGAGACGCCATTAGGTCGACGTCCGGCCTCCCCCAGCGGCTACAGATTTCTTGAAACCCGTCCGGGTGCCGAGACCATTCCCCTGCGTCCATGCCCTGGCGACTGAGGAAGTCTGCTTCCCAGTTTTCTACGCCCGGGATGTGAACTGCGGATATGGTGTATGCTCTGTCTTCCACCCTCATCAGAATCCGCCGGACTTCCTGGGAAGCTTGTCGGCTGCGTGTTCCGCCTTGGTGGTTGATGTATGCCACCGCTGTGAAGTTGTCCGACTGAATTCGGATCTGTTTGCCTTCCAGCCTCTGCTGGAAGGCCAGAACATTGATCTGAAGGGTGGACTCCTCTGAAGAGAGTCCTTGCCCGTCTGAGAAAGGGGTACGTTCCTGTCTAAGGACGTCGATTTCCCATCCCATTGGCGAAGAATGTCCTATAGAAGTGGACGCAGATGAAACTGCGCGAAAGGGACTGCCTCTGCATGAGGCGCCTTAAGGGGTGTGACTGGCCTTGAAGGAGAGACTGCACCCCCGTCTGTAGTGAACGCTGTATGTCCAGCGGGAGCTGCACTATCGCTGAGAGAGTGTGAAGCTCCATGCCAAGATATGTCAGCGATTGGGTCGGTGTCAGATTTAACTTTGAAAGGTTTATGATCCACCCGAAACTGGAGAGTCTCCAGCGCCACGTTCAGGCTGTGTTGGCATGCCTCTTGAGAGGGTGCCTTGACAAGTAGATCGTCCAAGTAAGGGATCACAGAGTGACCCTGAGAGTGCAGGACTGCTACCACTGCTGCCATGACCTTGGTGAAAACCCGTGGGGCTGTCGCCAGACCTAAGGGCAGGTCTACGAACTGAAGATGCTCGTCTTCTATAACGAATCGCAGCAAACGCTGGTGCTCTGGAGCAATCGGCACGTGGAGATAAGCATCCTGATGTCTCTTGATGCTAGGAAATCTCCTTGAGACCTTGAGGCAATGACGGAGCGGAGGGATTCCATCCGGAACCGCCTGGTTTACACTGCTCTTTTGAGCAGTTTTAGGTCTAGAACGGAACGGAAGAGCCGTCCTTTTTTGGCACCACAACCAGATTGGAGTAAAAACCGTATCTTGTTCCTGAGGAGGAACAGGGATTACCACTCCTTCTGCCTGCAGAAGAGCATCGGCTCGGTCGGGAGGTGAGGAATTTCTGAAGATCTAGCCGGAGGACGAGAAAAGACCTCTATCCTGTACACGTGAGACAAAATGTCTCTCACCCACCGGTCTTTGACCTGTGGCAGCTAAATGTCGCCAAAGCGGGAGAGTCTGCCACCGACCGCGGATGCGGAGAGAGAGGGCTGAACGTCATGAGGAAACCGCCTTGGTAGCGGTTCCTCCGGCTGCCTTCCTTGGGCGTGATTGAGCCCGCCAGGAATCTGCGCCTCTCTGAGCCTTTTGAGTCCTTTTGGACGAGGACAATTGGGACCTGCCCGAGCCTGGGAAGGACCGAAAACTGTTGGGTGTTGTTTGATCTGGGCTGGTGTAAGGAAGAGTCCTTACCCTTGGACTGTTTAATGATATCATCCAATCGCTCACCAAACAGTCTGCCACCAGATAATGGCAAACTGGTTAAGCACTTTTTTGGAAGCAGAATCTGCATTCCTTTCCTCAACCACAAGGCTCTGCGTAAAACCACGGAGTTGGCGGACGCCACTGACGTACGGCTTGTAGTGCAGGACAGCATTAATAGCGGAAGTCGCAATGCAGACATTGCGAGGTTAAGGACGCCATCTGCGGCACAGATGTACATGTGACAGTGTCCACGTGCGCAAGACCAGCTGAAATAGCTTGGAATGCCCATACGGCTGCGAATGCCGGAGCAACCGACACGCCGATAGCTTCATAGACAGAATTCAACCAGAGGACCATCTGTCTGTCAATGGCATCTTTAAGTGAAGTCCCATCTTCCACTGCAACTATGGATCTAGCCGCAAGCCTGGAGATTGGGGAATCCACCTTTGGACACTGGGTCCAGCGCTTGACCACGTCAGGGGGAAAAAGGATAACGTGTATCCTTAATACGATTGGAGAACGCTTATCTGGATAAGTGTGGTGTTTCCGGATCGCTTCTCTGAAGTCAGAGTGGCCAGAAAAGTACTCAATATACGCTTGAGATACTGAAAAGGGATTTCTCCTGCTGTGAAGCTGACTCCTCCACCGGAGGAGCTGAGGGAGAAATAGCCAACATTCCATTGATGGATGCTAGAAGATCCTTCACTATGGCGTCACCATCCGGTGTATCCGGATTGAGAGCGGTCTCAGGATCAGAGTCCTGATCAGCTACGTCGGCCTCATCATACAGAGAGTCCTGCTGGGACCCTAACCAGTGATGAAGCCGAGTGCCGCTCCCAGCGAGCTCGCTTAGGCTGTCTGGGACTGTCGTCCGTGTCAGAGCCTGCGCCCTGGGATGCATGGGACCCCCCCGGAGCACTGATTTGTTCCAAATGAGGGTGGCCAGGGAGCATTGTATCAACATTGCCCATGGTCCGTCTGGACTGCAAAGTCTCTAAGATGTTAGTCACAGTCATAGACAATCTATCAGCCGAAACTGCAACTCCGTCCCTGTCCCTGGACAGGGTTCACCGGTGGTTCCTTTGGCCACCTCTAGCAGAGACCCCGGCTGACCAAGTGATACAGGGGAGCATTGCACACAATGGGGACAGTGGAACCTGCCGTGTGGAACAGTATCACGTGCAGTACAAGCAGCATAGAAAGCCTGTGCCTTGGCACCCTTGCTTTTTTGCTGCTGATGTCTAGCCATCTAGAAGTATATAGCCAAGAATAGCGACCGTACAGTGCAATGTATAGCATACAAGCAGAAAGTACAAATGAACACTTCAGCACATGCAGTACAAGCAGCATAGAAAACCTGTGCCTTAGCACCCTTGCTTTTTTGCTGCTGTTGTCTAGCCATCTAGGAGTATATAGCCAAGAATAGCGACCGTACAGTGCAGTGTATATCATACCAGCATGAAGTACAAATGAACACTTCAGCACATGCAATACAAGCAGCCTAGAAAGCCTGTGCCCTAGCACCCTTGCTTTTTGCTGCTGTAGTCTAGCCATCTAGGCATAAAGTACAAATGTACAAATGACATTAGTGGGGTCAGCACTTCAGGTGCCGCTTACCGCCCGCACAAAAGCGGGAATGTGGTTGCCCGAATCCTGTGACTGGTTGCCCAGAGCTTGTCTCCCTTCTCCAGCCCAGACTGAGTGCAGGAATGGCTGCCGGCGTCCTGTGAAGAGGGGCGGGCCGTGGACGTGCCCCAGACAAGAGCGGGAAACTGGCGTCCCACTGTGTCCAGTGAAGGGGGCTGGAGAATGCAAAGCAGACTCCAGCTCTCGGCGCTGACTTTCTGTACAGCGTCCCGCCCCTCTCCTGACTGGCAGGGCTGGGGGCGGGAACGAAGCGAAAACTAGGCCGCAAAGCCGGGGACTCGAGTATAAGCGCGGCCGTCCTATGTGCACGGCCAGCGCGGAAGTCCCCGGCGCACCACAAGTCCCAGCCGCGCCACAGTGTAAAACACCCCGCAGCGGCCGGCGCGGCAGTTTCTAATACATAAATTCACTCAGCTAAGCTGCAGTGAATAATAGCACAAGCGCTCCGCGCTGTTGTCCCCGGCGCACTAGCACTCCCAGCAATGCTGGCGTGTGTGTGCGCGATGTGTACAAGGACACAGAGTACCTTAATGTAGCAGGGCCCTGTCCCTGACGATATCCAGCTCCATATCCAGCAGGTTCTCCGGGTCTGTGGATGGAGCCCGGTCTCAGTGCCTGGAGACCGGTAAGATCCCACTTCACCAGAGCCCCGTGGGGGGATGGGGAAGGAAAGCAGCATGTGGGCTCCAGCCTCCGTACCCGCAGTGGGTACCTCAACCTTAACAAACACCGCCGACAAAAGTGGGGTGAGAAGGGAGCATGCTGGGGGCCCCATATGGGCCCACTTTTCTTCCAACCGACATAGTCAGCAGCTGCTGCTGACTAAAAACAGTGGAGCTATGCGTGGATGTCTGACCTCCTTCGCACAAAGCATGAAAACTGGGAGCTCGTGATCCCACGGGGGGTGTATATGCAGAAGGGGAGGGGCCTTACACTTTTTAGTGTAATACTTTGTGTGGCCTCCGGAGGCAGTAGCTATACACCCAATCGTCTGGGTCTCCCAATGGAGCGCCGAAGAAAATAAGAAAAACGATTATTATCTAAGAAAAGTGGAGAAAAACATTGTACAACAATTTAATTATAGTTAGGATACAACTAATATTTAATACATTTACTCAATAATTTAGTTTTTTGCATTTCTTGATTTTGTTTGCCTTATGGCATGTCATTTTTAATTTTGCATATAATATTTCTGTTTACACAACAACATGAACACTATGCACATTTTTTGTTTGTCTATTGATTAGTGATGGACAGACCCGGACTGTAAAATTTAGAATCCGAGAGGTTTTAAAAATACCCGAGTACCGGACCCGGGCCTGGAGTTCTCAGGGAACTCCGGATAATGATCCGGAACCTTTGGAAATAAAAAAAGGAAAAATAAAGAAAATAAGAATAAAGCAGGCGCGTTATAACAATAGCAGCCCACAGCCACTCAGGATTGTCACATCCATTAGATGTGACAATCCTGGCACTTTACCCGATTCTTCCCGAATCCCCTGGTGCGGTGGCAATCAGGCTAATAAGGGGTTAATAACAGCTCACATCTGCCACTAAGCCCTAGATTAGCAATGGCAGGGTCTATGAAAACCCTACCCCCATTACTAATCTGTAAGTGAAAATAAATAAACACAAACACAAAATAAGATAAAAACAACACCCTCTTTCACTCCTTTATTAACCCCAAAAACACCCAGGTCTAATGTAATCCACACGAGGTCCCATAACGATTCCAGCTCTGCTACATCTGAAGTGACAGCGCGTGGGCATAGAATATGACCACCCGCTGTGATCTTAAGGCAGAGAATGAGTCGCAGCGATGTGTGGTGACGTAAATTAGGTTATTTGCGGTCACAGCTGGAGCTGCCCATTGTCATCCACCTATGATCGCAGATAACCTGACCTCAGGTGACCTCATTGAACTGAGTGACCACTACTATCCATAAAAGTGGCGTAATACTTTGGCAAAATTACTCCCAGAAATAAAATGTGAGTCAGAAATAGATTCAGGCATCTTCCGCATGCTGTTGCCATTCAGTTTCAACAATTTTCCATCAATTGCAATATTTTTACAGCCCTCGCAGGCCTATTTCCAAGGTCCTCTAGAAAATTATTCGAGTTTCCCATTGACTTGGATTGGGTTCGTTATTCGGTATGAATACACAAATGTAGAAATTATTGGATTTGAACATTCCGTACCAGAATATTTTAGCATTCGCCCATATCTAGTCATCACTAATGATAATTTTAAGGATGTCTAAAACTGATCAACTGGGAAAAGGTTGTTGCATTACTCGTAAATCAAATGCCATGTCCTTCTTCAATTTGTCCAATTATTAATACCAGGTTTTGGTTAAAATGAGGCTACCATTTCAAGGTTCATTTTTCATCAAGGAGAAACTACGCTGAAAATCTATCTTTTGAATCATGAGCATTGAATATTTTTTTGGTATGGTATCAGAGGACTCAGAAGGAAAAATGTATGTAACAAAATTAAAACATTGTCATCCATTTGGCTTATCCCTAATCTATTAATTTTACACTAGGTGGTAAGATAGATGACATCTTTATTATCTGGAGGGGTACCGGTGCTGAACTGCAGAGCTTCATGACTTGGTTGAACAATAACCCATATAACATCAAACTAACCTATAAGGCAGATCGGGAGGCAATTGTTTTTCTGGACTATAATATAAAAATGGGGTACCAGACAGAAACGGGTTCTCCACGGGTACAATTATTATCAACAAGTAAGAGGGAAGAATCTTTTTCCTCACAGATACATTTCATCTCCAAGTTAACAGTCAGAGGGGGGCGATCAGGCAGATCTTGAACAAACACTGGTCGTTACTGAAGACCGACCAGAGTTTGAACGACGTTTTACTCATTGCCCACTCTTACCTGTTAGAAGGGGGAAAAGCCTAAAGGATATGCTGGTGAAGAACCATTACGTACCTAGGGTGGTATCTCGCTTTGAGAAAGGGAGTCCCAAATTTGGTTGTTTTCCTTTTGTCTGCCCAGAGATGTTGTCAACTTGGGATGGACCTAAAGAGTATAAAATAAAAAGTTGCAAATCATACAGTAAAAGTCACGTTATCTATTATGCAGTATGTGACTGTAGCCTAATTTATATTGGGTTAACATCAAGGGAACAACGAGTCCGCACGAGGGAACATGTTAGGGACATAATTGCGGTGTGTGATGTTGTGGATCTTGATTCCCTGAGGATGATCCAGAGACATTTCAAGCTGCGCCATGACTGTGGTCCCACAGGATTGAAAATTTGTGGTATCGCAAGGTCCATTTAGAATCTAGGGGTATATATATATACACACATATTACTATATGAATTTTGTCTCTGCATGATATAGGGACATTAGAAAATCTTTTAAGGACTATACATGGTCATATTCTTTAGGCTAAGGCTGATTCTCCTTATGTTTGGATGATTTTCTTACCACCCTGGTCGTGCCCTTTCACTTGCCAGTAGTAGATATGGTCTCGTTGGGTGCGCATGTGCGGGGCTGCCTCAGCATGAGTCCCCGCCAAAGGAGCTTCCTTAGAAGGATGCATGGGTTAACTGACGTTAGTGGAAGTATTCTTCCGATCCACGCTTCCCCTGGAATGACTGGATGAGGCGGACTCTATGTGCAGCGTCCCACCCCCTGCACGCGCCCAAACAGCGACGATCTCGCCCAAGACACCACATAATAAAACATGCACATTACACTTTCCTCAAGCGAGGAAGCCAGGTGAGAAACGCGTGTCAGGGCTACTCAAAACATCCAGTTATAAGTGCACTTTATAGGTGAGTCCGGATCACGATGATTCATGGCTGTTAGCTCTATCGGTAATAGTAATGGTAGCCTTTGAGGCTTAGGCTGCGTTACATGGGTGATATTTTTGTGTTGTTATAGCGCCACCAGGTGGCCATCTGTATTAGTACATGCAGTGGTACCTGCAATGTATTTCAATGACCCCGATCCTGCTGTACCGGAAGTCGCCGGACCCTGATAGACAGAATCCTGTTTTTTGTACTGAGCATGCCCAGAAAGCAGCTTGGCATGGTCAATACAGAAATTTCCCTCTCTCTCAGACAGAAGACCAGGATCGTGAAGGGGTGAGAGGGAGTAATAAAGATGGCGTCCCTAAGTGTGTCTGTGTATTTATTTCTAATAAAGTGTCTGTGTATTTTTTTCTAATAAAGTATTTTTTCTGTGTGATGTCTTATTTTTAACCCTTTATTGGAGATTCTTAATGGCCGGGTCAAACTTGGCCTGACATTAGCAATCTCAGGCTTTATACCAGCAGGTAAAACAAAGCTGGTATTAACCCCTTATTACCCAACGTGCCACCCGGCACCAGGGCCGCTGGGAGAGATGTTGGACACAACGCCAGAAGATAGCGCTTTTAAGAAAGCGCCATATTCTGGGGCGACTGTTGACTGCAATTCGCAGCGGGGGGGCCAAGAAAGCTTGGGCCACCCTGCACTGCATATTCCCATCCCCAGCTGCCTAGTTGTACCTGGCTCGTCACAAAAATTGGCCGAAGCCCATGTCGTTTTTTGTTTTTTTTTAATTATTTCATGAAATTCATGAAATACTTAAAAAATGGCTTCCCTGTATTTTTGGTTCCCAACCGGGTACAAATAGGCAGCTGGGGGTTGGGGGCAGCGCGTACCTGCTTGCTGTACCTGGCTAGCATACAAAAACAGGGTGAAGCTGTCTTTTTTTTTTAGTTTTTGGGCAAAAAACGTTAAAAAAAGGGCTTCCCTGGATTTTCCATTGCCAGTGAAGGTCATATAAGCAGTGGGGGTTAGCAGCCAGTAGCTGCTTGGGTTACCTTAGCAATAGAAAATGCAGCGGGAGTCCACACATTTTATTTTTTTTACCCCCTAACCCTAGAGTTAGGGTTATGTGTTTGGGGTTTTTGTTTATTTTTTAATGAATTTAAAAAAAAAAAATACTCATGGGCTACCGAGAACCCGAGCATTTTAGTGCTCACTCATCCCTACTTCTAACCATTCTGCCAGCAGATCAAGTAATCTGATCAGCTGACTCCAGTGTTGGCCGATTACTTCTTCTGGGTCCCCCTGCATCCATCGCAGCGTGTGCTGCCTGTGAGGTCAGCTGAATTCGGCCGACACTGGAGTCAGCTGATCTGAACTCTGTTGAACTCCAGCCCGAACACTCTGCGATGGATGCAGGGGGACACAGAAAGTAATCGGCCAACACTGGAGTCAGCTGATCTGAACTCAGCTGAACTCATGACCACACAGCCCGAACATGGTCACACGTGATCGGCAGCAGGCAGTGATTGCTGTTAACCTGCATCCATCACAGCGTGTGCGGGCTGTGAGATCAGGAGTTCATCTTATTCCCGATCAGCTGACTCCAGTGCCAGCCGATAAATTCTGTGTTCCCCTTCATCCATCACAAGTAGAAGTAGAAGCATACAATAAAATAACAATTGCGGTTGCATGCGTTGCACATTCAATCCACAGGATCCGGTCATATGCGGTTTGCATCCTGTAAAATGTGAAAGTAGCCTTACAGCTGGAGCAGGAAGAAGAAAGACAAGATGGCAGACTTACTTTGGGAGCTTACAGGAAGAAATCGCACAGACCAATTTTTGGGGCTCCACTCAAGGGGATCTGGGGCTGAGAAAAAAAGGAGACCGTCAGCTGATGATGAAATAGCTAGCAAAGTTATTGATCATTATCTCAAACCCACTGCCTCCTCTCTCTAGTCCGGCATTTCCTCTCTGCGGCGATCGCCATCCTCCTTCTTCTGAGGCCCATGTGCATGACGCGTCGTACATCATGCTCACTAGCTGGCATTGAGGTCCTGCGCAGGCGCACTTTGATCTGCCCTGCTCAAAGCAGATCCATGTATTGTAGTGCATATGCGTAAGAGATCTTTAACCCCTTAACAATCTGGTGGCTATCATGATAGCACAGGGTCATGTGATGACTCCTGTAGCTCACATGACTCAGGTCCTGTAAGAAAAAGCCAAATACTGGCTGTTACAAGAGATGATAATTTCTCCGAGTCTAAATTGTGCTGCTCTGATTGGGATAAATAAATGAGTGATCAGACAGCTGATCCTAATAGCCCCCTAGGGGTACTAGTCAAATTTAAAAAAAAATTTAAGAAAAAGTTTTGAAAAAGTAAAAAAAAGTAAAAACACCTAAAAGTTCAAATCATCCCTCTTTTGCCCCACTGAAAAATAAAGGGTTAAAAAAAAATATATTCACACATTTGGTATCGCTGTCTTCAGCCCAAATATATATCAAAATATAAAATCATTTGTTCTGTTTGGTAAACGGCGTAGCAGCAAAAAAATTCCAAATGCCAAAATTACGCTTTTTGGTTGCCACAAATTTTAAGCAAAATGCAATAACAGGCAATGAAAACATAGCATCTGCGCAAAAATGATACTGTTAAAAACGTCAGCTCGAGATACAAAAAATAGCCATCACTGAGCCATAGATTTAAAAAAATGAGAACGCTATGGGTCTCAGAAAATGGCGCACAACGTCTGTCACTTTTTTCGGACAAACTTCTGATTATTTTCTTAACACCTTAGATAAAAGTAAACCTATTCATGTTTGGTGTCTACAAACTTGCAGTAACCTCAGGCATCACAGCAGCACATCAGGTTTACCATATAGTGAACACAGTGAATAAAATCTCTCAAAAACAATAGAGCAATCACACTTTTTTTTTTTAATTTCTCCACATTTGGAATTTTTTTGCCATTTTACAGTACACTGCATGGTAAAACTCACGGTTTCATTTAAAATTACAGCTCATTGTGCAAAAAATGAGCCCTCACATGACCACATTGACTGAAAAATAAAAAAAAGAGAATTTTGTTACTTACCGTAAATTCTTTTTCTTATAGTTCCGTATTGGGAGACCCAGACCATGGGTGTTTAGCTTCTGCCTCCGGAGGACACACAAAGTACTACACTTAAAAGTGTAGCTCCTCCCTCTGAGCTTATACACCCCCTGGTAGCCAGTCCTAGCCAGTTTAGTGCAAAAGCTGAAGGAGAATAGCCACTCACAAGTAGAACCGAGTAAGAACCGGAACAACCGGAGACTCTGTCCACGACAACAGCCGGTCATAACACACGGAACAAGAAAATTGCCAACAGGCAACAGGGAGGGAGCTGGGTCTCCCAATACGGAACTATAAGAAAAAGAATTTACGGTAAGTAACAAAATTCTCTTTTTCTTTATCGTTCCTTTGGGAGACCCAGACCATGGGACGTTCCAAAGCAGTCCCTGGGTGGGAAAAATAGAAAAAAACTAAGAAGTAGGCGGAGCCTAACTTCACAAGTGGGCGACAGCCGCCTGAAGGATGCGTCTGCCCAAGCTCGCATCTGCCGAAGCATGAGCATGCACTTGGTACTGCTTCGAAAAGGTATGCAGGCTAGTCCAAGTGGCAGCCTGACAGACTTGTTGAGCCGTAGCCTGGTGCCTAAAAGCCCAAGAGGCACCGACAGCTCTGGTCGAGTGTGCTTTGATCCCCGGCGGGGGAGGCACCTGAGTACTCTAGTAGGCGTCCGAAATGATCGATCTAATCCAACGGGCCAAGGTCGGCTTAGAAGCAGAGAGACCCTTGCGCCGCCCTGTGGTTAGCACAAAAAGAGAGGTCCACCGCCTAAGCGCAGCGGTGCGAGCCACATAAATCCGGAGAGCACACACCAGATCTAGAGTATGCAGCGCTTTCTCAAAGCGATGAACAGGGGCTGGACAGAAGGAAGGCAAGGAAATATTAGGCAAAGAGAGAAAAAAGGAACCGCACTCACCGGTAATTGCTGTGAAGTATTCAGGTTTATTTCATGGTCGGAGGATACATGCTTCGGCGTAACAGGGAGGGAATGAGGATGGTTAGCACAAAAAAGACTACGGCCGTTTCGCCCCTGTAGGTGGGGCTTCGACGGGTCTTACCAGCCCCACCTACAGGGGCGAAACGGCCGTAGTCTTTTTTGTGCTAACCATCCTCATTCCCTCCCTGTTACGCCGAAGCATGTATCCTCCGACCATGAAATAAACCTGAATACTTCACAGCAATTACCGGTGAGTGCGGTTCCTTTTTTCTCTCTTTGCCTAATGTTTCATGCTCTGATGCTTTTGGAACAAGCACCCCGTAGCTGTATTCAGTATAGTCCGACCTGATAGTTTTCTCCTGCCACAGCAGAGATCAAATAGCACTGTGTGTGCCTCCTGCAACTAGCCGCTGATTGTTTAATGTGGACAGTCCTCAGTGAAAGTAGTGCCCCGCAAATCCTCCTTGCTATGAAGGCAAGGAAATATCCTGGTTAAGGTGGAAGGGAGAGACCACCTTAGGAAGAAAGTCCGGGGTCGGACGGAGAACTACCTTGTCTTGGTGAAAAACCAAAAAAGGTGACTCCGAGGAGAGCGCAGCCAAATCAGAGACTCTCCTGAGAGAAGTTATGGCAACTAGAAAGGCCACCTTTTGAGAAAGACGATACAAAGAAACCTCCCTAAGAGGCTCAAAGGGGGTTTCTGCAATACCGTGAGGACCAAGTTAAGGTCCCAGGGATCCAAGGGCCGCCGATAAGGCGGAATGATGTGAGACGCACCTTGCATGAAGGTGCGGATCTGAGCCAGCCGGGCAAGACGCCGCTGGAACAGCACTGATAGAGCTGAGACTTGTCCCTTGAGAGAGTTGAGGGACAGTCCTAGCTGCAGACCGGACTGTAAAAAAGACAGAAGGGTCGGCAACGAGAATGGCCAAGGAGAATGGCCGGAAGAGCGACACCAGGACAGGAAAATTTTCCAAGTCCTGTGATAGATCTTGACGGAGGAAGCCTTACGGGCCCGAGTCATAGTGGAGATGACTTCAGGAGGAATACCAGAAGCCGTCAAAATCCAGGACTCAAGAGCCACGCCGTCAATTTGAGTGCCGCAGAATTCGGGCGGAAAAATGGACCTTGCGAGAGCAGGTCTGGACGGTCCGGAAGATGCCACGGCATCTCCACGGACAGTTGGAGCAGGTCCGGATACCAAGCTCGCCTGGGCCAGTCCGGTGCAATGAGGATGACTCGACGGCCCTCTATTCTGATCTTGCGCAGGACTCTGGGCAAGAGAGCTAGAGGGGGAAACACGTAGGACAGACGAAACTGGGACCAGTCTTGAACCAGAGCGTCCGCGGTGAAGGCCTGAGGATCGTGGGAGCGAGCCACATAAACCGGAACCTTGTTGTTGTGACAGGATGCCATTAGGTCCACGTCCGGAGTACATCACTTGCGGCAGATTGACTGAAACACTGCCGGGTGCAGGGACCACTCGCCACCGTCCACGGATTGACGGCTGAGATAATCTGCCTCCCAGTTTTCTACGCCAGGGATGTGGACTGCGGATATGGTGGACTTGGAGTCCTCCGCCCATTGAAGAATGCGTTGGACCTCCAACATTGCCAGGCGGCTGCGTGTCCCGCCTTGGTGATTGATGTAGGCAACCGCTGTCGCGTTGTCTGACTGGACTTGAATGTGCCTGCCCGCCAACAGGTGGTGAAAGGCTAGGAGAGCTAGAACCACAGCTCTGGTTTCCAGCACATTGATTGAAAGGGCTGACTCGGACGGAGTCTAAGTGCCCTGCGCTCTGTGGTGGAGATGTACCGCTCCCCAGCCGGATAGGCTGGCATCCGTGGTGAGAATCACCCAGGACGGAGCCAGGAAGGAGCGCCCTTGGGACAGGGAGAGGGATCGAAGCAACCACTGAAGAGAGCTCCTGGTCCGTGGCGACAGAGCCACTAACCTCTGTAAGGAGGAAGGCCGCTTGTCCCAACAGCGGAGAATGTCCAGCTGCAGAGGACGCAGATGGAACTGGGCAAAGGGAACCGCCTCCATGGAAGCCACCATTTGACCCAGCACCTGCATCAGGCGCCTGAGGGAATAACGGCGGGGCCTCAGGAGAGAGCGCACCGCTAGCCGGAGAGACTGCTGTTTGATTAAGGGCAACTTCACAAGTGCCGGCAAAGTCTCGAACTGCATCCCTAGGTACGTGAGACTCTGAGTCGGAGTCAGAGTGGATTTGGGAAGATTGACAATCCACCCGAATTGGGCTAGGGTGGCGAGAGTGAGCGAAACACTCCGCTGACAGTCTGCGTTGGATGGACCCTTGACCAGAAGGTCGTCCAGATAAGGAAGCACTGCTAACCCCTGGAGGTGCAGGACCGCAATCACTGCCGCCATGACCTTGGTGAATACCCGAGGGGCCGTGGCTAACCCGAAGGGGAGAGCCACGAATTGGAAATGATCCTCTCCTATCGCAAAACGTAACCAACGCTGATGTGACACTGCGATTGGCACATGTAGATAGGCATCTCTGATGTCGATGGATGCCAGGAAATCCCCTTGGGTCATAGAGGCAATGACTGATCGCAGAGACTCCATGCGAAAATGCCGCACCCGGACATGCTTGTTGAGAAGCTTGAGATCCAGGATGGGCCGGAAGGTACCGTCCTTTTTTGGAACTAGGAAGAGATTTGAGTAAAAACCTCTGAACCGTTCCTGAGCGGGAACTGGGACAATCACTCCGTTTGCCTGCAAGGACGCCACGGCCTGCGAGAAGGCAGCGGCCTTGGAGTTGAGAGAAAAAATCTGTTTGGAGGGCTGGAAGAGAATTCTATCCTGTAGCCGTGAGATATGATGTCTCTCACCCACTGATCGGAGACTTGCTTTAACCAAGCGTCGCCAAAGTGGGAGAGCCTGCCACCGACTAAGGACATGGCTGGAGCGGGCCGAGAGTCATGAGGAAGCTGCCTTAGTGGCAGAACCTCCTGCGGTCTTCTACGGACGCGCTTTTGGGCGCCAATTGGATTTCTGATCCTTGGCTGAGTTAGCGGTCGAGGCGGAAGGCTTAAAGGATGACCAGTTGGAGGAACGAAAGGAACGAAACCTCGATTGATTCCTACCCTGGGCGGGTTTCCTGGTCTTGGTTTGTGGCATGGAAGTACTCTTCCCGCCAGTAGCTTCTTTAATGATTTCATCCAGCTGTTCACCAAACAGCCGTGACCCAGCAAAAGGGAGCCCAGCAAGAAACTTCTTGGAAGAAGCATCTGCCTTCCACTCTCGAAGCCACAAAATCCTGCGGATAACAAGAGAATTAGCTGAAGCCACCGCAGTGCGGTGAGCAGCCTCTAGCATGGCAGACATGGCATAAGATGAAAAGGCTGAAGCCTGAGCAGTTAAGGTAACCATCTCAGGCATAGATTCCTTGGTGAGGGAATGCATCTCCTCTAGAGAAGCAGAGATGGCTTTGAGAGCCCACACTGCTGCAAAAGTCGGGAAAAACGCGGCCCCCACAGCTTCATACACAGATTTGGCCAGAAGGTCAATCTGACGGTCAGTGGAATCCTTAAGTGAGGTGCCGTCAGCCACCGACACAACGGTCCAGGCTGATAGCCTAGACACCGGAGGGTCTACCTTTGGGGAGTGAGACCACTCCTTGACCACCTCAGGTGGAAATGGAAACCGGTCATCACAACCACGCTTTGGAAAGCGTTTGTCAGGGCAGGCCCTGGGTTTGGTCACAGCGGTCTGAAAACTGGAGTGGTTAAAGAACACACTCTTCACTCTCTTAGGCGAGGTAAACTGATGTTTTTCTGCCAAAGAGAGTTGCTCCTCTGACACTGGCGGATTGAGATCCAGCACAGAATTAATAGAAGCAATCAAATCACTAAGATCTGAGTCACCCTCAGAGAAATCGATGGGATTCATAGCCTCCGAGCCCCCAGTGAGGGCATCCTCCTCATCTTGAGAGTCAGCTCTTGAGACAGAGCCGTGGGATGGGCAGGGGGAGGAAACCCTGCGCCTTCTCTTAGAAGGACGGGGTCTGAGATCAGATGATGAATCCTCCGTGAGCTCTGATGGACGGAGGTCAGAGGATAGGAGTCCTCTGTCAAGAGTATTAGAGGCACCCTGTGAGGGGGGCTGATGCATATTCATCAAAGTCCTGGACAAAAGTCCCATGGACTCAGCAAATGGCTGGGATATGGACCTAGAAAAGGACTCTACCCAGGCCGGGGGTTAAATCACAGGTGCAGCAGCAGCCTGAGAGACCACTTGGGGTGAGACTCCAGGCTGTGGCACCGCCAAGTTAGAGCAACCATCACAGTGTGGATAAATGCTCGGCTCAGGCAGCAGGAGCTTACATGCAGTGCATGCAGAATAAAGCTTTGGAGCCTTGCTCCTTGTGTGAGACATGCTGCTGGAGTGGGGGATTTGCAGAGAATGAACCCCAGGGAGAATATACAGAGGTCCACAATCGGAGACCGGCTGTGGCTTACCAGACCGCTGAGCGCGGTGTTGTGTGCCCTCCAGATCCCGAAGCTCGGTCCCCCAGAGCGCAGCACCTCAGCAGAGATGCAGAATGCAGGATGTCCCAGAGCAGAGTGAACTCTGCCTGAGAAATGGCCGCCGGAGCGAAGAGAGGGGGCGGGACTAGGGCGTTCCTATAAAAGAGCGAGAACTGGAGGGCTATAGAGACCTGCCGGGAAGGAGGGACGCCCCAGCAGTGGGGAGTGTCCCTCCCCTGTGTAGAACGGCCGCCGGGAGGAGCCGAACCTGTCCCTCTGCATGAGTGACATGCGAGGGCAGGAAAACGAAACTAGGCCTCCGGCGAAGCCGGGGCCTAAATTTAAGCGGCGAGGCCGACAAGCAGGCACCATCGGCGCGGTTCTCGGGCAAAAGCTGGAGAACCCGCCGGAAAAGTTAAAAACAATCACATACAGCATACTCTCCCCTTACAATAAAGAACCGGGACCCCCAACAAAAACGTCTCAGGTACTTAGCTGCTGAGACGCAGGGCCATGTCCCTGGGGATGAGTGCTCCGGTCCAACAGAATCCTCAAGGGGCTGTGGATGGAGACCGGACTCCTGCCAGGCATGGAGACCGTGCTGGCTCCCACTTCAAGCCAGAGCCCAGAAGGGATGGTGAAGGAGCGCGGCATGTAAGGCTTCAGCCTTGTAAATCAACATTAACAACACCGCCGACACAGTGGGGTGAGAAGGGACATGCCGGAAGTCCAGACATGGACCCGCTTTTCTTCAAACTCTTTCCAAAAGTCAAACAATCAGATGAGAATGCATGTGTGGATGTATGACCTCCTGAACACAAAGCGATAAACTGGCTAGGACTGGCTACCAGGGGGTGTATAAGCTCAGAGGGAGGAGCTACACTTTTAAGTGTAGTACTTTGTGTGTCCTCCGGAGGCAGAAGCTAAACACCCATGGTCTGGGTCTCCCAAAGGAACGTTAAAGAAAGTTACGTCTGTCAGAAGAATGGCAAACCCCCCACAAATAACGGAAAGTGTAAAGTCGGCCAGTCGTGAAGGGGTTAACCTTTCCTCGCGCCTGCACATTACAGTACTTTGATCAGCAGGGCAGATGAATGCGCCTGCGCAGGACCGCAATGTCGGCTCGTGTGGATGACATAGACACATCATCCACACCGGACTGGGAAGAAGGAGGCCGAAGATCGCAGCAGAGAGGATGCGTCAGACCTAAAAGAGGAGGCACCGCACTGGAGAGCTGCGACACCCATTGGACTGGACCCACCCTAGGTGAGTATTATAAAAGTACTTTTTCCGTTTTACAGGCTCTTATATACAGTATTTTGGAATGCTGTATATAAGAACTCAGTGGTATTGGACACAGCTTGTAGTCCCCAAATCTGGTGACAGATTCCCATTAAAAAATCGGAAGGAACACAAACTTACACAATAAATCACCAACATATTTGTGCTTCTAAGAGCGTGATTTATTACGCCCAGTATCCATGCCAGAAAATCTACATAGGAATGACCACAAGGGACTTAACCTCTTACAGACATTGGACGTACTGGGTACATCGTAGATAATGGCGGTGTAATCATCGTCGGCTGCTGCAGTAAACCGGCACCGATTTCCGCACATATATGCTGATCTGAACAGCAGACATGTGTACCTTACAAGCAAGGGTGGATCCACGATTCACCCATGCCTTTTAATCCCTTAGACCGCGCTGTCAAATACTGACAGCGCAATGTAAATGTCCATGGCAGGGAAATTTCCTTTCCTCGACGCCATCGGAGTCCCCGTGACGCGATCACGGGAATCCGATGGTTGCCATGGTAGCACAGGGTTATGTCATGACTCATGTCGCTATCATGACTCACATCCTGTTACAGCCGGCTGCTTGTAACAGGACAGCAGCATTTCAGCTGATCAGCAGAAATGAACAAGCGATCAGACAACTAATCCTTACCCCTAGGGGGACTATTAAAATAAAAAAAAATTAAAAAAAAGTTTTAAAGAATTAAAAAAACCCACTAAAAATTTAAATCACTCCCCATTCGCCCCACTAAAAATCAAAGGGTTAAAAAAATAATAAATATACACTCATTTGGTATCACAGAGTTAAAAAATGCCCAGTCTATCAAAATCTAAAATGAATTAATATGATCGGTAGACGGCGTAGCCGTAAAAAAAAATTCCAACCGGCAAAGTTAAGTTTTTTGGTCTTCGCAAATTTTGAGCAAAATGCAATACCAGGGAGTCAAAACGTAGCATCTGCGCAAAAATGGTTCAGCTAAAAATGCAAACAAATAAGCCATCAGTGAGCCCCATATCCCGAAAAATGAGAACACTACAAGTTGCAGAAAATGGCGCTGAAAGTGCTCCAATTTTTTGGACAAACCTTTTTTTAACCCCTTAGATAAAAGTAAACCTAAACATGTTTAGTATCAACGAACTCATACCAACCTGAAGTATCACACCCACCCATCAGTTTTACCATACAGTGAACACGGTGAATAAAGTACCCCATAAACCATTGTCCAATCACACTTTTTTGTAATTTTTCCGCACGTGGAAATTTTTTGCTGTTTTCCAGTACCATATATGTTAAAACTCATGGTTTCACTTAAAAGACCAATACGTCCCGCAAAAACAAGACCTCTTATGGCAAGATTGACGGGAAAAATAAAAAAGTTACGACTCTCGGAAAAAGGGGAGCAAAAAACAAAAACGGAAAAATCGTCCACGGGTTAGAGGGTTAAAGGTGTGAGTCCGTGAGCACATCAGGGACATTGAGAAAACAAAGACTCTACATGAGATGGAACACCTAAAAACCCTACCAAAACATTTCCAATTGTACCATAAATCTGACTCAAGCAAATTAATTATAAAGGCCATAGATCAGAGGTTAGAGGTGGTAACCTATTTAAGGCCCTTGCGCAACTTGAGTCACTTTATTTATAGATTGGACACAAGGACTCCTATTGGGCTCAATGAGAGCTTTGGCTGCTTTCTTTAATTGGGTATTTTTATGTGGTGTGAGAATGGGACTGTTTGTGTTAAAATTATTTTTAATAGTTTTTTTTATCCATAATTTAGAGGTCTGTATATGCTAAAACCATACCTGTGGTGGTCTGCAAATTTTGAGGTACTTCACTCGACCCGCTCAGTGACTTAGATGTTGACTTTGATTGGGTCTTTTCCCTGAATGAAGTGCCTATGAGAAAATAAGAAAAAAGATTATTATCTAAGAAAAGTGGAGAACAACATTGTACAACAATTTAATTATAGTTTGGATACAACTAATATTTAATACATTTACTCAATAATTTAGTTTTTTGCATTTCTTGATTTTGCTTGCCTTATGGCATGTCATTTTTAATTTTGAATATCATATTTCTGTTTACACAACTACATAAACACCATGCACTTTTTTATTTGTCTATTGATTAGTGACGGACAGACCCGGACAGTAAAATTTAAGCTGGTGTCACACTAAACGACAGCGACAACGACGTCGCTGTTACGTCACCATTTTCGGTGACGTAACAGCGACCTTGTAAGTCGCTGTTATGATCGCTGCTTAGCTGTCAAACACAGCAGAAGCAGCGATCATAACGTCGCTGTGCTACATGTTCAGAGAGCAGGGAGCCGCGCTTAGCGCTGGCTCCTTGCTATCCTGCAGCACACATCGGGTTAATTAACCCGATGTGTGCTGTAGCTACATGTCACAGTTCAGAGAGCAGGGAGCCGCGCTTAGCGCTGGCTCCTTGCTCTCCTGCAGCACACATCGGGTTAATTAACCCGATGTGTGCTGCAGCTACATGTCACAGTGCAGAGAGCAGGGAGCCGCGTGCACTGCTTAGCGCTGGCTCCTTGCTCTCCTTGCTACAGTATACATCGGGTTAATTACCCGATGCATACTGCAGCCACATGTCACAGTGCAGGAGCCGGCGCTGGCAGCAAGAGCGGAGGCTGGTAACCAGCGTAAACATCGGGTAACCAGGGAAAGGTCTTCCCTTGGTTACCCGATGTTTACGCTGGTTACAGCTTACCGCAGCTGCCAGTGCCGGCTCCTGATCGCTTCATTTCGTCGCTCTCTCGCTGTCACACACAGCGATGTGTGTGTCACAGCGGGAGAGTGACGACCAAAAAATGAAGCTGGACATTCAGCAACGACCGGCGACCTCACAGCAGGGGCCAGGTCGTTGCTGGATGTCACACACAGCGACAGCGACGGGACGTCGCTGCAACGTCACAGAAAATGGTGACGTAGCAGCGACGTCGTTGTCGTCGTCGTTATGTGTGACACCAGCTTTAGGATCCGAGCGATTTTAAAAATACCCGAGTACCGGACCCGGGCCTGGAGTTCTCAGGGAACTCCGGATAATGATCCGGAACCTTTGGAAATAAAAAATAAATAAAGGAAAATTAAATAAAATAAGATTAAAGCAGGCGCGTTATAACAATAGCAGCCCACAGCAACCCAGGATTGTCACATCCATTATATGTGACAATCCTGGCACTTTACCCGGCTCTTCCCGATTGCACTGGTGCAGTAGCAATCAGGCTAATAAGGGGTTAATAACAGCTCACAGCTGCCACTAAGCTCTAGATTAGTAATGGCAGGGTCTATGAAAACCCTACCCCCATTACTAATCTGGAAGTGAAAAGAAATAAACACAAACACAAAATAAGATAAAAACAATACCCTATTTCACTCCTTTATTAACCCCAAAAACACGCAGGTCTGTGGTAATCCACACGAGGGCCAATGACTATTCCAATTGCCTTTCTACACCGCCATCGGAGGCCCCGTAACGCGATCATGGGAAGCCGATGGTTGCCATGGTAGCACAGGGTTATGTGATGACTCCTGTCGCTATCATGACTCACATCCTGCTACAGCCGGCTGGCTTTAACAGGACAGCAGCATTTCAGCTGATCAGAGCTCTGCCGCTCTGATCAGCAGAAATGAACAAGCGATCAGACGGCTAATCCTTACCCCTAGAGAGACTATTAAAATAAAAAAATAGTAAAAAAAAAGGTTTATAGAATTAAAAAAACAACTAAAAGTTTAAATCATTCTCCATTCGCCCCACTAAAAATCAAAGGGTTAAAAAAATAATAAATATACACTCATTTGGTATCGCAGAGTTCAGAAATGCCCAGTCTATCAAAATCTAAAATGAATCAATTAGATCGGTAGATGGCGTAGCCGTAAAAAAAAATCCAACTGGCAAAGTTACGTTTTTTGGTCTTCGCAAATTTTCAGCAAAATGCAATACCAGGGAGTCAAAACGTAGCATCTGCGCAAAAATGGTACAGCTAAAAATGCAAACAAATAAGCCATCAGTGAGCCCCATATCCCGAAAAATGAGAACACTACAAGTTGCAGAAAATGCCGCAGAAAGTGCTCCAATTTTTTGGACAAACCTTTTTTTAACCCCTTATATAAAAGTAAACCTAAACATGTTTGGTATCAACGAACTCATACCAACCTGAAGTATCACACCCACCCATCAGTTTTACCATACAGTGAACACGGTGAATAAAGTACCCCATAAACCATTGTCCAATCACACTTTTTTGTAATTTTTCCGCACATGGAAATTTTGTGCTGTTTTCCAGTACCATATATGGTAAAACTCATGGTTTCACTTAAAAGACCAATACGTCCCGCAAAAAACAAGCCCTCTTATGGCAAGATTGACGGGAAAAATAAAAAACTTACGACTCTCGGAAAAAGGGGAGCAAAAAACAAAAACGGAAAAATCGTCCAGTGGTTAGGGGGTTAAAGGTGGGATTCCGTGAGCCCATCAGGGACATTGAGAAAACAAAGACTCTGCATGAGACGGAACACCTAAAAACCCTACCAAAACATTTTCAATTGTACCATAAATCTGACTCAAGCAAATTAAAGGAGTTGTCCGACATGACGTTGGCATAGTGGAGTCCTGGTGACCCCTTAACTGCTACCATACCCCCTAATACTTAACCCCTTATTGAAATGACCACAGACACATAGTTGGATAAAATGGCCACAGCAGCCTTTTATTTAACATAACTTATAAAAAACATTTATAAAACAGGGGGTTGTGGTCCTCGAAGCTCAAACAATCTGGTGATCACCCAATACTCCAATCCTACCTTCCCCCTCAAACCCCATTACTCCCAGCCGCAACCACAAACTCGGGAGCACCAAACAAATATGAGGGGAAAGGGTTAAACCACCAAACCGGGAACCGACCCCACCAAGCCGATGTTCCCCCCATGATCACCAGACCACTCCCCAAACCAGTAATTAACGGGGGGGATTCCACCTCCATTGGGACCCCCCAATCCAATTTTCACCAACTTCGAGGACCCCACCCCCACCACCCCTGCCACTATGACCCAGACAAACAAAACAAAATAAAACAAAACAAAACAAAAGGGGAGGGTGGGCGGGACAACTACTTCAGCTGCAGCCGCAGCAATGCCTGGCTTTTCCCCGCTCCCAACCTAACGGTCCCTAAACCCCCACCCCTTTTCCCTCTTCACCCTATCCCCCCTAGCCACGTCATGCCGGCCTCCACCTACCCCCTGGGGAGGGGGTGGAGGTTCCAGCCGGGCACTTGACGTTGGCATAGTGGAGTCCTGGTGACCCCTTAACTGCTACCATACCCCCTAATACTTAACCCCTTATTGAAATGACCACAGACACATAGTTGGATAAAATGGCCACAGCAGCCTTTTATTTAACATAACTTATAAAAAACATTTATAAAACAGGGGGTTGTGGTCCTCGAAGCTCAAACAATCTGGTGATCACCCAATACTCCAATCCTACCTTCCCCCTCAAACCCCATTACTCCCAGCCGCAACCACAAACTCGGGAGCACCAAACAAATATGAGGGGAAAGGGTTAAACCACCAAACCGGGAACCGACCCCACCAAGCCGATGTTCCCCCCATGATCACCAGACCACTCCCCAAACCAGTAATTAACGGGGGGGGATTCCACCTCCATTGGGACCCCCCAATCCAATTTTCACCAACTTCGAGGACCCCACCCCCACCACCACAACGAGAGCGTTTTAACCCCCTCAAACGCTCGAGACCCCCCCTCTACCGGGCAATGCCATGGCCCGCTCAATACCCTCCTGAATTCCCAAAGACCACAAATCTGTCCCCACTGCATTCAGGTGAACCCCATCTGCCAACCAGTAATCCTGATCCACCGCCTCCAACTCAAAATGACGGACCGCCACCCCCCCATTCCTCACTACAAAACCCGAAATGGCCCGATTGATTTTTATACGGGTCTTATTCAGCCTTTCAACTGACCGAGCCCTACGCCATGTCCGCCTCGGGACAATCTCTGACCAGACCGTCCGAAGTCCTGGTACAGCCACCCACAGCCGAAGCAAATCATGTTTTATATCCCTAATCAACTCCCGGCCCGCCACCATTCCCACATCATTCCCCCCAACGTGCAGGACCAGAATATCCGGCGCCCGGTCCAATCGCATTGCCCTGTGCACCTCGGGCAACACCCGCATCCACCGCATGCCCCGGATACCCAACCACCGGAGTACCGCCACATTTCGTGCAAAGCCCAGCTGACGACCCTCCGATCGGATGTCTGCCCGGATCGCTGCCCAGTGCACAAAGGAGTGGCCCAATATCCAGACCAAAAGGGAAAAGTCCCCTGCAAAGGAAGACAACAAAAACATTACAGTACCATACCATAACACAACAAATCCAAAACTCCCCACCTCATAAGCCATGCTAAGGGCGCACATAACTCAAATATCTCCTGGATTCCCACCGACCTATCCTCCGTACTATCTCCGGACTCAACCCGCACACAGCCGCCTCAGTTGCCGCTCCAATCCTAAAAGAATGAGGCGCATAACAACCGGGATCCAAGCCAAGACCTTCCACACACCTCCGGAAAACTGCCCGAAACTGATAATTCGACAAGAAAGAACCATCCTCATGACAAAGCAACGGCCCATCTTCCCGCGGTCGCAACCCCCGAAACTCCCGCAAACACCGCACCGGACACATTGCCGATTCCGCCACCATCCCCAGTAACACCCGCCGTCCTCTGCCGGATTGATCCGTCTTGGACCTCCGGAGCCAAAATTCCACGCTGGTGTCAAATAAAAGAACATCTCGCGCCTGAATCCCCCCGGAACCTTGCCGACTAACCGCCACCAATTCCCCAATCCGGAGCGCCCCGAAAAACGCAAACGAAAACGCCAGCCGAAACAAAATAACCTCAAAAACAGACGAACACACCGCACTCAGGTGGGCCCCCAATCGCTCCAAGAGAGCAAAAGACACTGGCCTCCTTCTATCCCCACAACTCTGCCCCCGGCGAAACCCCCTCAACGCCTGCCGCACCAAAAAGTTTTTTGTCAAATCCGGCCTATTCCGCAACTTAAACCCAAAGGCCAGGCCCGCCACCACCCGACCCACCTTCGCCTGGGACCAACCCCATGCCGACCACCGCCCAATCCACAAGAGTAACACGCCTACCTGATCCTCCACCGACCGAATCAAACCAAAAGACTGCACCCAAAACTCCCATTGCTGCCACGCCTGCTGATAAGCCGTCCAGGTCGCCTCAGCCAACGATCCTCTGATCAAATGTCCAACTGCCCTCATACCACACTCCAAAGTTCGGGAGGGCACTGCAATCCCACGGCCATCGCCCCCGGCGCCAATTCCCTGAAGCGATCCCACTGGAAACGAGAGAGAGCATCAGCAATAGAGTTCAACACCCCCGGCACATGCGACGCAGACACACAAGCATTGATAGACAAACAGGCCAGCACTAATCTCCGCAAAACTTTAATCACCGGAGGGGAATTGGCCGAGATATTGTTAATTGCTAACACGACCCCCATGTTATCACAGTAAAACCGCACCCGCCTGTTCCGAAAATGCTCCTGCCACAGAGTCACTGCCACCAAAATAGGAAAGATTTCCAACAGCACCAAATTCTTCACCAGCCCTGCCGACCGCCAAACCTCCGGCCATCCCTCTGCACACCACTCTCCTCCAAAATAAGCCCCAAAACCCTGACCCCCAGATGCATCAGTAAACAAGTCCAACTCCGAATTACCCACTAGAGGCTCCATGAAGAGGGACCGCCCGTTATAGTCCGCCAAAAAACGCCCCCACACCTCTAAATCCGCCTTGACGTCGGCCGACAGACGCACAAAATGATGAGGCACTAGCACCCCCGCAGTGGCCATCGCAAGCCGCCGTGAAAAAATCCGCCCCATCGGCATCACCCGACACGCAAAATTGAGTCTGCCCAGCAACGATTGCACCTCCCTCAGGGAAAGCTTTTTGACCCTCAGTGCCCTCGCTACCTGCTCCCTGAGAGCGACCACCTTATCCGCCGGTAACCGAAACTCCCACTTGTCCGAATCAATAACAATGCCAAGAAAAGAAATACATGTCCCCGGACCCTCTGTCTTCCCCGGCGCCAACGGGACTCCAAAACGCTGAGCTACCCACTCGATCGTTGCAAGCAAACTCTGGCAAACCCCCGCATCCCCTGGACCAACACAGAAAAAAATCGTCTAAATAGTGAATAACAGACTGCAAACCCGAAACATCCCTAACCACCCACTCCAAAAAGGAACTAAATGCCTCAAACAATGAACAGGACAACGAGCATCCCATGGGCAGGCATCTGTCAACAAAATAATTCCCTTCCCAAAAACAGCCGAGCAAGCGGACACTGTCCGGATGAACCGGCAACAACCGAAATGCGGATTCAATGTCCGTCTTAGCCATCAGAGCCCCCCGTCCACACCGCCGCACCCAGGCCGCCGCTTCATCAAACGACGTATACACCACCGAGCATAGCTCAGGATCTATACCATCATTCACCGATCCCCCCCCCCCGCGGGTAAGATAAGTGGTGAATCAGCCGAAACTTATTCGCCTCCTTCTTCGGCACCACCCCCAACGGTGAAACCACCAGATCCGGAAAAGGCGGGGACCGAAACGGCCCCGCCATACGCCCCAAAGACACCTCTTTTTCCAACTTCTCCCGTACCACCTCCGGATGCTGGCTTGCCGACTGTAAATTCTTAAAACACCCCTGCCCCGGACCTGCTCCCGAAGGAATGCGAAAACCGAATTGAAAACCCTTCGCTAGCAACTCTGCCTCCTCCCTCCTAGGAAACCTATTTAGGTAAGGGAGCATCTCTCGAAGCTTCACTGGAGTCTCCCCCTTTTGAATTACCAGGCCCCCCCTTGACCCTGCTACGTCGGAAACACTTTGACGCCCCGTGATTGGTGCCGCTACAGTGTGAGCAGTGGTGTTTAAACTTACACTGCTCCCCAAACTTGCACTGGCCCTCATTGAAGAGCCAGCAAAGTCCTGATTTCTGCGATCCCTGTTGACCTCCGGCTCCCCCGCCGGCCTGCTGGCCGTACCGCCCCCCAGCCTGGCCGGAAGCCCCGGCCGCCCCTGGAAAGGATTGCCCATACCGAGTCGGTGCCATGACCCGCAACCAGAGCCCAATATCCTTCTGGTCCCATCTTATGGATGGCCGAATGGCTTTCCGCTGACGAAACTGTTCGTCGTACCGCAACCAGGCCTGCCCCCCATACACCCTATAAGCTTCCCCTATAGAATCCAAATAGCAGAAAAGGTGCGAACAGTTGTCCGGCGCCTTTTCCCCTATTACACTGGCTAAAATTGCAAACGCTTGCAGCCAGTTTGTGAACGTCTGAGGGATCAACCGCCACCGCCGCTTCTCCTCATCCTCTTTTTTGTTGTCGTCTTTCTTGGGCTTGTCCAAATTAAATTTCTCTAACGGCAACAAAGAGAAGATTTCCACATAATCATCCCTCCAAATTTTTTCCCTAACTTCCTTCTTTAAATGCGAGCCCAGCGGCCCCTCAAAACACACATAAACCTCCCCCCTTGCCTTATCATCCAAATGAATCCGATCCTTGTCTTTTTCCGTCTGCACAGAAACCGACACTGGATCGGACCCCCGCCGTACCTCCGCCGCACTCGCCGCCGCCACCCCCACACCCGGGACCCCGGATCCCACCCACGCCGACGCACAACTTCCGACACTCCCGCTCCCCTCCAGCCGCGCCAACAACTGCCTTACTTCCGACAAAACCTCCACAACCCCTAGTGACCCCGGCGGCGCCGCCTGCCCCTGAGCCGTCCCAGCCCCAGCCGGACCCACTGCACTACCTAACACATCATTAGTCAAAGAAGACAAACAAGACACAGAGCTGTACTCACCAAGCTGCGCAGGAGCTGTGATCCCGCCAGCCGTCACTCCAGAATCCTGCCGTCCAGCCGTCACTGGCCCCGTGTCCCTCTCCTGTCTGACGTCCTCCACTGGTCCGATCGGCGAAGGGAACCTCGGATCGGTCGGTCCCGAGCCCAATCCAGGTGGTCCACGCACCGCCGCTCCTGGATCCCGACCACCAGGCTGCTGTTGAGACCCAGAGCAGTCCTGCCCTGGCCCGCCGACCTCCTGCCAGGGATCCCGCCGTCCGTCCTGCGTGTCCCGTGCCGACCAGCCATTCCGCCCGACCGGAACATCGCCAGTGCGGCCCGCCGCAGCCTCCAGGTCCTCCTGACGCCAGGTAGCAGCAGGCCCCTCCCCCCTATCGGGCCGAGGCCTGCTAACCACCGCCGACCTCAGCCGCGGACGTGAATTCCTCCCGGCCCGGAGGGGGCTCCCAAGGCTGGACACCCCCCCCACCGCCGGAGGGTCCCTAATGGGGCTTCTCCGCTGCCGCTGAGGCCCCGCAGGCACTGCACTGGGCAGCCCCGACTCTAACCGCGGCCTGCGAGCAGGCCGCGCCTGCCCTGTGGCCCGCCCGGAACCGCCGGGAGAGAGACGCTCCGGAGGCCTGGACCGACGGCATGGCCGCTCCCTGATAGCCGGAGAGACCTCCGCGGCCGGCCCCGGAGCCCCCCCCGACCGCCGACCGCAACGAGCGGGCCGCGCCTGCGGCCTGGCCGGGGGAGCCGCACCCGACACCACGCCACCAGCCAGCACTGACCGCAGCTGCTCCTCCAGCCAGCCGGATGGATGGCGCCGGGCCGCCCCCCGCAGCTCCTCCAACAGACCGTCCATGGTAGGTGAAACGGTCACTTTTTTTTTTTTTTTTTTCTTTTGACAGCAGTGTCTGTGACGCCAGACAACTACTTCAGCTGCAGCCGCAGCAATGCCTGGCTTTTCCCCGCTCCCAACCTAACGGTCCCTAAACCCCCACCCCTTTTCCCTCTTCACCCTATCCCCCCTAGCCACGTCATGCCGGCCTCCACCTACCCCCTGGGGAGGGGGTGGAGGTTCCAGCCGGGCACTTTAGCTTACCAAAAAATGTTGAGTTTATCTGTGCTGTATTGTCATGTAAAACACCCCTACATTGTTATTTTTTGTTTTCTAACTTTTGTTCCTATTGAATCATCCCTTTATTCTCTGCAGTTCTTTGTTTACATTTTGCTCCAGCAAACTGACCACTTCCTGTGCAAAACCTCAGTCAGAGCTGGCACTGCCCGGCCTCAGTGTCCAGCCCTGTCCCCTGCCCGCCCCCTGCACACACATTCCCTGTCAGTATTCTACCCCAGCACCTGATCTGTTATCACTCTAGCAATGAAAATAACAGCCCCACATCGGGCTCTGCGCCACACACACACACACACACACACACACACACACAACGCATGCACGCACACATCGGGCTCTGCGCCACACACACACACATCGGGCTCTGCGCCACACACATACACACACACACAAACACACACACATCGGGCTCTGCGCCACACACATCAGGCTCTGCAACCCTCCCCCACACACACACACACACACAAACACACACACGGCGCTCTGTAGCGACCTCCCCCTCACCATCGTTCTGTACCGACCCCTACCCCCATAGGGAACACATGTAGGCTACATTCACATGACCGTTCCATTTTTGCGGTCCGCAAAAAATGGCCAATTTTTTCACGGATACATCCGTGTCCTCCTTCTTTTTGCGGACCGCAAAAAACGGAAGCAGCAAGAAAGATAAATAGATGAGTAGATATAGAGATGAATAGATAGATATAGAGACAGAGAGATAGAGGGATGAATGAATGAACAGAGGGTTAGACAGATAGATAGACAGATAGATATATAAATAGATAGATAGATAGATACATAGATAGATAGATGAGAAAGACATATAATGTCCTACCCCCCTGCATATTCTAAGCTGGCACCCTTTAGTGACTTTCATGTGGCACTAAAGTGTGCTTAGCCTTGCATTTATCCAAAAAATAAATAAAAAATAATTTAAAAAAAACATACTTTTGTAGCCAGCTAGGGTAAAGCAGATGGTTGCAGCCTGCAAACCACAGCTGGCAGCTTCACCTTGGCTGGTAATCCAAAACAGAGGGCACCCCACGCTGTTATTTTAAATTAAATAAATAGTTTAAAATAAAAAACATGGGGTCCCCCCCAAATTGGATCACCAGCCAAGTTAAAGCAGACAGCTGTGGTCTGGTATTCTCAGACTAGGGAGGCCCACTGTTATTGGACACTCCCCAGCCTAAAAATAGCAGGCCACAGCCGCCCCAGAAGTGGCACATCCATTAGATGTGCCAATCCTGGTGCTTCGCCCCAACTCACCAACTCATCCCGTGCCCTGGTGCGGTGGCAAACGGGGTAATATATGGGGTTGATGACAAATGTGTAATGTCACCTGGCATCAAGCCCTGGGGTTAGTGATGTCACGCGTCTATCAGATATCCGACATCACAAACCCAGTCAGTAATAAAAAAAAAAAAAAAAAAAAATAGTTTTATTTGAAAAGAAGGGAATTTTGTTACTTACCGTAAATTCCTTTTCTTCTAGCTCCTATTGGGAGACCCAGACGATTGGGTGTATAGCTACTGCCTCCGGAGGCCACACAAAGCATTACACTAAAAAGTGTAAGGCCCCTCCCCTTCTGGCTATACACCCCCCGTGGGATCACGGGATGCTCAGTTTTAGTGCTAAAGCAAGAAGGAGGAAAGCCAATAACTGGTTTAAACAAATTCACTCCGAAGTAACATCGGAGAACTGAAAACCGTTCAACATGAACAACATGTGTATCCAAAAAAACCCAAAAATCCCGAAGGACAACAGGGCGGGTGCTGGGTCTCCCAATAGGAGCTAGAAGAAAAGGAATTTACGGTAAGTAACAAAATTCCCTTCTTCTTCGGCGCTCCATTGGGAGACCCAGACGATTGGGACGTCCAAAAGCAGTCCCTGGGTGGGTAAAGAAATACCTCACGTTAGAGCTGCAAGACAGCCCTCCCCTATGGGGAGGCAACTGCCGCCTGCAGGACTCTTCTACCTAGGCTGGCGTCCGCCGAAGCATAGGTATGCACCTGATAATGTTTGGTGAAAGTGTGCAGACTCGACCAGGTAGCTGCCTGGCACACCTGTTGAGCCGTAGCCTGGTGTCGTAATGCCCAGGACGCACCCACGGCTCTGGTTGAGTGGGCCTTTAGCCCTGAAGGAACCGGAAGCCCAGCAGAACGGTAGGCTTCAAGAATTGGTTCTTTGATCCATCGAGCCAGGGTGGCTTTGGAAGCCTGCGACCCTTTGCGCTTACCAGCGACAAGGACAAAGAGTGCATCCGAGCGGCGCAGGGGCGCCGTGCGGGAAATGTAGATTCTGAGTGCTCTCACCAGATCTAACAAATGTAAATCCTTCTCATACCGATGAACTGCATGAAGACAAAAGGAAGGCAAGGAGATATCCTGATTTAGATGAAAAGAGGATACCACCTTAGGGAGAAACTCCTGAATGGGGCGCAGCACTACCTTGTCCTGGTGGAAGACCAGGAAAGGAGCCTTGGATGACAGCGCTGCTAGCTCAGACACTCTCCGAAGAGATGTGATTGCTACCAGAAAAGCCACTTTCTGCGATAGTCGAGAAAGTGAAACATCCCTCAGAGGCTCGAAGGGCGGCTTCTGGAGGGCAACTAGTACCCTGTTCAGATCCCATGGATCTAACGGCCGCTTGTACGGGGGTACGATATGACAAACCCCCTGCAGGAACGTGCGCACCTTAGAAAGTCGTGCTAGACGCTTCTGAAAAAAGACGGATAGCGCCGAGACTTGCCCTTTAAGGGAGCCGAGCGACAAACCTTTTTCTAACCCAGATTGCAGGAAAGAAAGAAAAGTAGGCAATGCAAATGGTCAGGGAGACACTCCCTGAGCAGAGCACCAGGATAAGAATATCTTCCACGTTCTGTGGTAGATCTTAGCAGAGGTGGGCTTCCTAGCCTGTCTCATGGTGGCAACGACCCCTTGGGATAATCCTGAAGACGCTAGGATCCAGGACTCAATGGCCACACAGTCAGGTTCAGGGCCGCAGAATTCCGATGGAAAAACGGCCCTTGGGACAGTAAGTCTGGTCGGTCTGGTAGTGCCCACGGTTGGCCGACCGTGAGATGCCACAGATCCGGGTACCACGACCTCCTCGGCCAGTCTGGAGCGACGAGTATGACGCGGCTGCAATCGGATCTGATCTTGCGTAGCACTCTGGGCAAGAGTGCCAGAGGTGGAAACACATAAGGGAGCCGGAACTGCGACCAATCTTGCACCAAGGCGTCTACCGCCAGAGCCCTTTGATCGCGAGACCGCGCCATGAAGGTCGGGACCTTGTTGTTGTGCCGAGACGCCATTAAGTCGACGTCCGGCACCCCCCAGTGGCAACAGATTTCCTGAAACACGTCCGGGTGAAGGGACCACTCCCCTGCGTCCATACCCTGGCGACTGAGGAAGTCTGCTTCCCAGTTTTCCACGCCCGGGATGTGAACCGCGGATATGGTGGATGCTCTGTCCTCCACCCACATCAGAATCCGCCGGACTTCCTGGAAGGCTTGCCGACTGCGTGTCCCTCCTTGGTGGTTGATGTATGCCACCGCTGTGGAGTTGTCCGACTGAATTCGGATCTGCTTTCCTTCCAGCCACTGTTGGAAGGCTAGTAAGGCCAGATACACTGCCCTGATTTCCAGAACATTGATCTGAAGGGTGGACTCCTGCTGAGTCCACGTACCCTGAGCCCTGTTGTGGAGAAAAACTGCTCCCCACCCTGACAGACTCGCGTCTGTCGTGACTACTGCCCAGGATGGGGGTAGGAAGGATCTTCCCTGTGATAATGAGGTGGGAAGAAGCCACCATTGCAGAGAGTCCTTGGCCGTCTGGGAAAGGGAGACTTCCCTGTCCAGGGATGTTGACTTTCCGTCCCATTGGCGGAGAATGTCCCACTGAAGTGGGCGCAGATGAAACTGCGCAAACGGGACTGCCTCCATTGCTGCCACCATCTTCCCTAGGAAGTGCATGAGGCGCCTTAAGGGGTGCGACTGACCTTGAAGGAGAGACTGCACCCCTGTCTGTAGTGACCGCTGCTTGTCCAGCGGAAGCTTCACTATCGCTGAGAGAGTATGAAACTCCATGCCAAGATACGTTAGTGATTGGGTCGGTGACAGATTGGACTTTGAAAAGTTGATGATCCACCCGAAAGTCTGGAGAGTCTCCAGCGCAACATTCAGGCTGAGTTGGCATGCCTCTTGAGAGGGTGCTTTTACAAGCAGATCGTCTAAGTAAGGGATCACCGAGTGTCCCTGAGAGTGCAAGATTGCTACCACTGCCGCCATGACCTTGGTGAAAACCCGTGGGGCTGTCGCCAGACCAAATGGCAGAGCTACGAATTGAAGATGGTCGTCTCCTATCACGAAACGTAGAAAGCGTTGGTGCTCTGTAGCAATCGGCACGTGGAGATAAGCATCTTTGATGTCTATCGATACAAGGAAATCTCCTTGAGACATTGAGGCAATGACAGAGCGGAGGGATTCCATCCGGAACCGCCTGGCGTTCACATGCTTGTTGAGCAGTTTTAGGTCCAGAACAGGACGGAATGAGCCGTCCTTTTTTGGCACCACAAAGAGATTGGAGTAAAAACCTTGCCCTTGTTCGGGATGTGGGGAAGTTCTGAAGAACCGAGACGGAGGACGAGAACTGAATTCTATCCTGTACCCGTGAGACAAAATGTCTGTTACCCACCGGTCCTTGACCTGTGGCAGCCAAATGTCGCAAAAGCGGGAGAGCCTGCCACCGACCGAGGATGCGGAGAGAGGAGGCCGAAAGTCATGAGGCAGCCGGCTTGGAAGCGGTTCCTCCGGTTGCTTTCTTGGGGCGTGAGTGAGCCCGCCAGGCATCTGAGCTCCTTTGCTCCTTCTGAGTCCCTTTGGACGAGGAGAATTGGGGCTTGCCCGAGCCTCGAAAGGACCGAAACCTCGACTGCCACTTCCTCTGTTGAGGTTTGCTTGATCTGGGCTGGGGTAAGGAGGAGTCCTTACCCTTGGACTGTTTAATGATTTCAGCCAATTGCTCACCAAACAGTCTGTCTCCAGATAGTGGCAAGCTGGTTAAACATTTCTTGGAAGCAGAATCTGCTTTCCATTCCTTTAACCACAAGGCTCTGCGCAAAACCACAGAGTTGGCGGACGCCATTGAGGTACGGCTCGTAGAGTCCAGTACCGCATTGATAGCGTAGGTCGCAAACGCAGACATTTGCGTAGTTAAGGACGCCACTCGCGGCACTGCTGGACGTATGATAGAGTCCACCTGTGCCAGACCAGCGGAAATAGCTTGGAGTGCCCACACGGCCGCGAATGCTGGAGCAAACGACGCGCCGATAGCTTCATAGACAGATTTCAACCAAAGGTCCATCTGTCTGTCATTGGCATCTTTAAGTGAAGCCCCATCCTCCACTGCAACTATGGATCTAGCCGCAAGCCTGGATATTGGGGGATCCACCTTTGGACACTGGGTCCAGCGTTTGACCACGTCAGGGGGAAAGGGATAACGTGTATCCTTAAGACGTTTGGAGAAACGCTTGTCTGGATAAGCATGATGTTTCTGGACTGATTCTCTGAAGTCAGAGTGGTCCAGAAAAGTACTCAATTTACGCTTGGGATACCGGAAATGGAACTTCTCCTGCTGTGCAGCTGCCTCCTCTGCTGAAGGGGCTGGGGGAGAAATATCCAACAGTCTATTGATGGCCGCTATAAGGTCATTTACCATAGCGTCACCATCAGGGGTATCTAGATTGAGAGCGGTGTCAGGATTAGATTCCTGATCACCCACCTCTGCCTCCTCATACAGAGACTCTTCTCGCTGAGACCCTGACCAGTGTGATGACGTCGAGGGTCTTTCCCAGCGAGCCCGCTTAGGCTGCCTGGGACTCTCATCCGAGTCAGAGTCTTCAGCCTGTGATGCCTGGGACCCCCTTGAAGTACGGATTAGTTCCAACTGAGGGGGACCGGGGAGCATAGACACAGCCGTGTCCATGGTCTGAGTAACTGGCCTGGACTGCAAGGTCTCCAGGATTTTTGTCATAGTCACAGACATCTTATCAGCAAAAATTGCAAATTCTGTCCCCGTCACCGGGGCAGGGTTCACAGGCGTCTCTGCCTGGGCCACTACTACCATAGACTCTGGCTGCCGAAGTGGCACAGGGATTGAACATTGCACACAATGGGGGTCATTGGAACCTGCCGGTAGATTAGCCCCACATGCGGCACAAGCAGTGCATACCGCCTGTGCCTTGGCACCCTTGCGTTTTGCGGATGACATGTTGTTGTCTCCTCAGAGCAATATAGGGTATAAGCCAAGAAGCGACTGTACAGTGCAATATAAATATATATGGTACAGGGAAAAAGTGCACCAAATAACACTGTGGCACTAGTGGGGCCAGCACTTATGTGCAGCTTACCGCCCGCATAAACGCGGGTGTGTGGTCGCCAGAGCCCCTTGTCTGAGTCCCCCAGAGCCTGTGTCCGTTCTCCAGCCAGACTGCATGCAGGAATGGCTGCCGGCGTCCTGTGGAGAGGGGCGGGCCCTGGGCGTGTTGAGACCAAGATTGGGAAACTTGCGTCCCCACTGTGCCCAGTGAGAGGGCTGGAGTATGTAAATAAGACTCCAGCCCTCGGCGCTGACTATAGACCAGCGTCTCTCCCTTTCCCTGATTGACAGGGTGGGGGCGGGAACGAAGCAGAGCTAGGCCGCAAAAGCCGGGGACTAGATTTATGAGCGCTGCCGCCGTAAAAGCGCGGTCAGCGCGAGTCCCCGGCGCACTACAAGTCCCAGCCGCGCCGCCGCTCCCGGAGCGGCCGGCGCGGTAGTTCCCCAACACATAAAATCACTCAGCTAAGCTGCAGTGACTCTAACCCGAGCGCGCAGCGCTACTGCCCCCGGCGCACTAGCACACCCAGCAAGTCTGGAGTGTGCGTGGCCTGTCTGTGCGGGGACACAGAGTACCTGAATGTTGCAGGGCCTTGTCCCTGACGGTACTCAGCTCCTCCAGCAGGGTCTCTGGGTCTGTGGATGGAGCCCGGCCTCAGAGTTTGGGGGCCGGTAAGATCCCACTTCCACAGAGCCCCTCAGGGGGATGGGGAAGGAAAGCAGCATGTGGGCTCCAGCCTCCGTACCCGCAATGGGTACCTCAACCTTAACAAACCGCAAGTGGGGTGAGAAGGGAGCATGCTGGGGACCCTATATAGGCCCTCTTTTCTTCCATCCGATATAGTCAGCAGCTACTGCTGACTAAACAGTGGAGCTATGCGTGGATGTCTGACCTCCTTCGCACAAAGCTTGAAAACTGAGCATCCCGTGATCCCACGGGGGGTGTATAGCCAGAAGGGGAGGGGCCTTACACTTTTTAGTGTAATGCTTTGTGTGGCCTCCGGAGGCAGTAGCTATACACCCAATCGTCTGGGTCTCCCAATGGAGCGCCGAAGAAAACACTCCTCAAAACATTCCCTCATTCACCAATTTATTCAAAAGAAAAACAAATCCAGGTCCGGCATAATCCAATAAGGGGGTCCCATGACGATCCATACCATAGTCAATGTCCCAGTCAATGAAGAACAGAATGTTCCTCATTGGCTGGGAGAGTAATGCAGTGACCTGAGCTAACATCAATAGCCCAGGTCACTGCAGGGGATGCCGAGCGCTGCTATCAGGAGGTTAGATGAAATCATTACCTGCGGTGACGATCTTCGCTTCACTCCTGTCAGATCTGTCCCTGACTTCTATGCCCACCGCGTTCTCAGCAGTATCGCCTGAGACGTCACCGCTAGTGACGTGAGAACGCTGCGGCATAGAAGGCACTGACAGCGCTGACAGGAGTGAAGCCAAGATCGTCACAGCAGGCAATGATATCATCTAACATCCCTGCCTGCGCTGCAATGTGAGAGGCTGCTGAGCCTGCAATGAAGGCAGCCGCAGGGCTGGAGCGGGACACAGACTGCACGGGCACTCCTGCTATCCTGAGCAGGGGGCCTGGTGCTGGCGGTGACACCGTGGGCGGGGAGAGTACGGGGTGCGGAGGAATGTGTGGGAGGGTGCAGGGAAGAGGGGCGGGGACTCCACACACTGTACCCGCCCAGCAGGGCGGCAACATGCAGTTCCAAATTTGCATGTCAACATGGTCCTGCCCATGTTGACATGAAATGACCGAAGCAGCAAAATCGCGGCAGGAGCGATCACATGACCGCTCTGAGCCGGGGGAGAAAGGCTGACAGCAGGGCAGGTAAGTGGTCACTAGCTACTTACCTGCCCCAATAGGGTAATAATGAAGAAAAGTCAAAATAAGCCGGATAACCCCTTTAAT
This sequence comes from Anomaloglossus baeobatrachus, assembly GCF_048569485.1. Lineage (NCBI taxonomy): Eukaryota > Metazoa > Chordata > Amphibia > Anura > Aromobatidae > Anomaloglossus > Anomaloglossus baeobatrachus. Next base: position 8,894 of record NW_027442186.1, on the reverse strand, counting down.
TATAAAGGCCATATATCAGAGGTTAGAGGTGGTAACCTATTTAACCTCATAACGACGGCCGTACGACTTAAAGCGGCGGCAAAACAGGGTACTTATTCTGTTCCGCCGCTTTAAAGCGGCGGCCCGAAAAAACCCTGTAGCGCCCCCCAGCGACCGAAAATCTCGGGGGTTTCAGCTACCGGGGGTAGCTGAGACCCCCCAGATTATGAATCGGGGTGTTTTTTTTGGACCCCGATCATGTGATCGGCGGTATACACCGTATACCGACGAACACATGAAAAAAAAAGAAATGGCCGGTAAAACTGATTTCTTTTTCATCTGACATGATCAAACATGTCAGATGAGAAAGAAATCTAACCCCCTAGTGCCCCCAAAGCCCCCGGTACCGGAGAGTCCCCCCACCCCCACCCCTACCCCCACCGGACATCCAAAATGGCGCCGAAGCGCACAGAAAACTGCCGCCGGCGCCGGCTCTGCAGTCATTTCCCTCCGATCTGAAATGATCAAACATTTCAGATCGGAGGGAAATGTCCTCCCCCTGACCCCTCCTCCGGTCCACCGGAGCCCTCTGGTCACCGGAGCCCCCTCCGGTTCTCCAGAGCCACCACCCCCCTCCCCCCTCCGGAGCGTGGAAGATGGCGGCGCACAGCGCGCGGCCGCCTTCATTCTGCTCTTTCTGCCGCATGTGACACGTCACATGCGGCAGAAAGGTGTCCCCAGGTCCCACTAGGTCACCCCCCGTCACCCCCCGTCACCCCCCCCCCCAAGCCCCCGGTTATACGTTACCTGTCTGCCGCTCCGGGCCCGCGATCGCCGCCTCCTTCTTCAATGCTGGCGGCGCATGCGCAGACAGCGGCTGTCAGCTGGATCCCTGCAAGCAGGAATCCTGCTGACGTCGCTGATGCACAGGCTCCACTGTGGACCGGGGGAGGGTGAGTGCAGTGATCTGCAGCCACACTCCTCACATGGAGAGGCTGCTGTTCCAGAAAATGGGGGGTACGTTCTGTGAGCGTGCCCCTCATATTCTGGAATGAGGTTACTGCAGGTCACTCTGCCCTAGGTTGGACCGGAGCAGTGTGAGTGCAGTATTCTCAGATTACTGCACCCACACTGCTCATGGAGAGCTTGCTCTTCCAGAAAATGGGGGATACGTTCCCTGAACGTGCCCCCCATATTCTAGAAGATCCAGAGCCGGCGTGGGACCTCCAAAATGGATTACAGCGACCGGAATTTCTTTATTTTCAATAAATTGGTAAAAGAGGAATGTTTCGGGGAGTGTTTTTTCAAATAAATTTTTTTTTTGTCTTTTTTTTTTCTATTACTGACTGGGTTAGTGATGTCGGGTATCTGTTCAGATGCCGTGACATCACTAACCCCAGGGCTTGATGCCAGGTGACATTACAGCTGGTATCAACCCCATATATTACCCCGTCTGCCACCGCACCAGGGCGCGGGATGAGCTGGGGCGAAGCGCCAGGATTGGCGCATCTAATGGATGCGCCACTTCTGGGGCGGCTGCGGCCTGCTATTTTTAGGCTGGGAAGAGTCCAATAACCATGGCTCTTCCCACCCTGAGAATACCAGACCCCAGCTGTCCGCTTCACCTTGGCTGGTGATCTAATTTGGGGGGGACCCCACGTTTTTTTTTTTTTTTAAAAAACGCCTGGGGAGCCCTCCAAATTGATCACCAGCCAAGGTGAAGCTGTCAGCTGTGGTTTGCAGGCTACAGCTGTCTGCTTTACCCTAGCTGGCTATCAAAAATAGGGGGGACCCCACGTCGTTTATTTTAATTATTAATTTTTTGGGGGGCTAAATACAAGGCTAGGCACCCTTTAGTGCCACATGAAAGGCACTAAAGGGCGCCAGCTTAGAATATGCAGGGGAATGGGACGTTATATTTGTTTGACATCTATCCATTCATCCATTGTAGCATTTTACGCTGTGTGCCCACAATCAGGGTTTGCAGCGTTTTGGGCGCAGAGTGTTTTCCCTGTGTCCATAACGCTGCGTTGTGCAGTAGAAGCACAGTGGAAGGATTTTTAGAAATCCCATGCCCAATGTGCTTCTTTTCTCCGCAGCATAAACCGACCTGTGGCGCAGCTTCCCGAGCCTCAGCATGTCAATTTATGCTGCGGAGATGAGTGTTCTCTGCAGGTAGCATAGAGCTCCACAGCGGCCTGAACCCAAATCGTGGGCTTGGGCAGCTGCGTTCTCCCGTGGACAACACTCACATCTCTGCAGGAGGCTGACACTGTGTACTAGATGCCGTGTCGCTGGATCATGGCCACATAGCCTAACAGTGAGACATTTGTTGCTACAGCAACATTTTTGTGAAGTACCTGTGGATTCAAAATGCTTACTATACTCCTGAATAAAATCCAGTTTCCAAAGAAGGGAATTTTGTTACTTACCGTAAATTCCTTTTCTTCTAGCTCTTATTGGGAGACCCAGACGATTGGGGTATAGCTACTGCCCTCCGGAGGCCACACAAAGCACTACACTAAAAAGTGCAAGGCCCCTCCCCTTCTGGCTATACCCCCCCGTGGTATCACGGGTTCTCTAGTTTTAGTGCCAAAGCAAGAAGGAGGAAGCCAATAACTGGTTTAAACAAATTAACTCCGAATAACGTCGGAGAACTGAAAAACCGTTCAACATGAACAACATGTGTACCCGCAAACAACAAAAAAATCCCGAAGGACAACAGGGCGGGTGCTGGGTCTCCCAATAAGAGCTAGAAGAAAAGGAATTTACGGTAAGTAACAAAATTCCCTTCTTCTTCAGCGCTCTATTGGGAGACCCAGACGATTGGGACGTCCAAAAGCTGTCCCTGGGTGGGTAAAGAGATACCTCATGTTAGAGCTGCAAAACAGCCCTCCCCTACGGGGATGTCACTGCCGCCTGCAGGACTCTTCTACCTAAGCTGGCATCCGCCGAAGCATAGGTATGCACCTGATAATGTTTGGTGAAAATGAGCAGACTCGACCAGGTAGCTGCCTGGCACACCTGTTGAGCCGAAGCCTGGTGTCGCAAAGCCCAGGACGCACCCACAGCTCTGGTTGAGTGGGCTTTCAGCCCTGAAGGAACCGGAAGCCCAGCAGAACGGTAGGCTTCCAGAATTGGTTCTTTGAACCATCGAGCCAGGGTGGCTTTAGAAGCCTGCGACCCCTTGCGCTGGCCAGCGACAAGGACAAAAAGTGCATCTGAACGGCGGATAGGCGCCGTGCGAGAAATATAGATTCTGAGTGCTCTCACCAGATCTAGCAAACGTAAGTCTTTCTCATACCGGTGAACCGGCTGAGGACAAAAGGAAGGCAAGGATATATCCTGATTAAGATGAAACGAGGATACGACCTTAGGGAGAAACTCCGGAATGTGGCGCAGCACTACCTTGTCCTGGTGGAACACCAGGAAGGGAGCCTTGGATGACAGAGCTGCCAGCTCAGACACTCGCCGAAGCGATGTGATCGCAACAAGAAACGCCACTTTCTGTGACAGGCGAGAAAAGGAAACGTCCTTTAGAGGCTCGAAGGGCGGCTTTTGCAGAGCAACTAGTACTCTGTTCAGATCCCATGGATCTAACGGCCGCTTGTACGGGGGCACAATATGACAGACCCCCTGTAGGAACGTGCGCACCTTAGGAAGACGTGCTAGACGCTTCTGAAAAAACACAGATAGTGCCGAGACCTGCCCTTTAAGGGAGCTGAGCGACAAGCCCTTTTCCAACCCCGATTGTAGGAAGGAAAGAAAAGTAGGCAATGCAAATGGCCAGGGAGACACTCCCTGAGCCGAGCACCAGGTTAAGAAAATCTTCCACGTTCTGTGGTAGATCTTAGCAGAGGTGGACTTCCTAGCCTGTTTCATGGTGGCAACGACCCCTTGGGATAATCCTGAAGACGCTAGGATCCAGGACTCCATGGCCACACAGTCAGGTTCAGGGCCGCAGAATTCCAATGGAAAAAACGGCCCTTGGGACAGTAAGTCTGGCCGGCCTGGTAGTGACCACGGTCGGCCGACCGTGAGATGCCACAGATCCGGGTACCACGATCTCCTCGGCCCGTCTGGGGCGACGAGTATGACGCGGCTGCAATTGGATCTGATGTTTTTGCGCAGTACTCTGGGCAAGAGTGCCAGAGGTGGAAACACATATGTGAGCCGGAACTGCGACCAATCTTGCACTAAGGCGTCTGCCGCCAGAGCTCTGTGATCGCGCGATCGTGCCATAAATGCCGGGACCTTGTTGTTGTGCCGAGACGCCATTAGGTCGACGTCCGGCACCCCCCAGCGGCGACAGATTTCCTGAAACACGTCCGGGTGAAGGGACCATTCCCCTGCGTCCATACCCTGGCGACTGAGGAAGTCTGCTTCCCAGTTTTCTACGCCCGGGATGTGAACTGCGGATATGGTGGATGCTGTGTCCTCCACCCACATGAGGATTCGCCGGACTTCCTGGAAGGCTTGCCGACTGCGCGTCCCTCCTTGGTGGTTGATGTATGCCACCGCTGTGGAGTTGTCCGACTGGATTCGGATCTGCTCTCTTTCTAGCCACTGCTGGAAAGCTAGTAGGGTAAGATACCCTGCCCCGATTTCCAGAACATCGATCTGAAGGGTGGACTCCTGCTGAGTCCACGTCCCCTGAGCCCTGTGGCGGAGACAAACTGCTCCCCACCCTGACAGACTCGTATCTGTCGTGACCACTGCCCAGGATGGGGGTAGAAAGGATCTTCACTGTGACAATGAGGTGGGAATAAGCCACCATTGCAGAGAGTCCTTGGCCGTCTGGGAAAGGGAGACTTTCCTGTCCAGGGAGGTTGACTGCCCGTCCCATTGGCGGAGAATGTCCCCTTGCAGTTGGCGCAGATGAAACTGCGCAAAGGGAACTGCCTCCATGGCTGCCACCATCTTCCCTAGGAAGTGCATGAGGCGCCTTAAGGGGTGCGACTGGCCTTGAAGGAGAGACTGCACCTCTGTTTGCAGTGAACGCTGCTTGTTCAGCGGAAGCTTCACTATCGCTGATAGAGTGTGAAACTCCATGCCGAAATACGTTAGTGATTGAGTCGGTGACCGATTTGACCTTGCCAAATTGATGATCCACCCGAAAGTCTGGAGAGTCTCCAGCGTAACATTCAGGCTGCGTTGTCATGCCTCGAGGGAGGGTGCTTTGACGAGTAGATCGTCCAAGTAAGGGATCACCGGGTGTCCCTGAGAGTGCAAGACTGCTACCACTGCTGCCATGACCTTGGTGAACCCCCGTGGGGCTGCCGCCAGACCGAATGGCAGAGCTACGAACTGAAGATGGTCGTCTCCTATCACAAAACGTAGAAAAACGTTGGTGCTCCGTAGCAATTGGCACGTGGAGATAGGCATCTTTGATGTCTGTTGAGGCAAGGAAGTCTCCTCGAGACATTGAGGTAATGACGCATCGGAGGGATTCCATCCGGAACCGCCTGGCGTTCGCATGCTTGTTGAGCAGTTTTAGGTCCAGAACAGGACGGAAGTCCTTTTTTGGAGCCACAAAGAGATTGGAGTACAAACCCTCGCCCTCGTTCCTGAGGGGGGACAGGGATCACCACTCCTTCTGCTCTTAGAGCGTCCACCGCCTGCAGCAGGGCATCTGCTCGGTGGGGAGGTGGGGCCGTTCTGAAGAATGGAGTCGGAGGACGAGAACAGAACACTGTCCTGTGCACGTGAGCACAAAGTCCGTCACCCACCGGTCTGTGACCTGTGGCAGCTAAATGTCGCCAAAGGCGGGGGAATCTGCCATCAACCGCGGATGCGGAGAGAGAGAGAGAGCTGAGAGTCATGAGGAGACCGCCTTGGTAGCGGTTCCTCCGGCTGCCTTCCTTGGGCGTGATTGAGCCCGGCCGGAATCTGAGCCCGTCTGAGGTTTTGTAGCCCTTTTGCACGAGGACAATTGGGACCTACCCGAGCTTGGGAAGGACCGAAACCTCGACTGTACTTTTAGGACAGCATTAATAGGGTAAGTCGCAGTGCAGACATTGCGGAGTTACGGACGCCTCTGCGGTACAGATGTACATGTGCTCAAGGCCAGCTGCACAAGAACAGCTGAAAAGGTTAGGTTGCCTATACCGCTGTGAATGCCGGAGCAACCGACACGCCGATAGCCTCCTAGACAGATTTCAACCAGAGTCCATCTGTCTGTGAATGGCATCTTTAAGTGAAGCCCCATCTCCAGTGCAACTATGGCTCTAGACGCAAGCCTGGAGATTGGAGAATCCACCTTTGGACCCTGGGTCCAGCGCTTGACCACGTCAGGGGAAAAGGGATAACGTGTATCTTAAAAACGTTTGGAGAAGACGCTTATCTGGTAAGCGTGGTGTTTCTGGACTGCTTCTCTGAAGTCAGCGTGGCCAGAAAAATACTCAATATCCGTTTGAGATACTGAAAAGGGACTTCTCCTGCTGTGAAGCTGACTCCTCCACTGGGGGAGCTGAGGGAGAAAGATCCAACCTTCCATTGATGGACGCTATAGGATCATTCCGTATGGCGTTACCATCCGGTGTATCCGGATTGAAAGCGATGTCAGGATCAAAGTCCTGGAGAGCTGCCTTATCATACAGAGAGTCCTCCTGGGACCCCCCCGTTCCAAATGAGGTTGGTCAGGAAGATTGCCCATGGCCTGTCTGGACTGCAAGTCTCTATCTTATGACAATATATTTGTCGAAACTGCAACTCCGTCCCTGTCCTTGGACAGGGATGACAGGTGGTTTCTTTGGCCACGACTAGTAGAGACCCCGGCAGACGAAGTGCTAGAGACCCCGGCAGACGAAGTGCTACAGGGGAGCATGCACACAATGGGACGGTGTCATGAACAGCCTCCCATGTAGTAAAAACAGCACTGAAAATCTGTGTTGCTTTTTTGCCGCTGCCGACTAGCCATCTAGAAGTATATAGCCAAGATTGGTGACCGTACAGTGCAATGTATAGCATACAAGCATAAAGTACAAATGAACACTGCAGCACAAGCAATCCAAGCAGCATAGAAGCCTGTGCCCTGGCACCTCTGCTCTTCTGCTGCTGTAGACTAGTCATCTAGGGGAATATAGCCCAGAAGAGTGACCATACAGTGCGATGCATAGCATACAAGCACAAGTACAAATGCACACTGCAGCCCATGCAATACAAGCAGCACAGAAAAAAACCTGTGCCCCAGCACCCTTGGTTTTCTGCTGCTGTAGTCTAGCCATTCCAGGAGAATATAGCTAAGACTAGCGACTGTACAGTGCAATGTATAGCATACAAGCATAAATACAAATGAACACTTCAGTACGTGCAATACAAGCAGCCTAGAAAGCCTGTGCCTTAGCACACCTGCTTTCCTGCTGCTGATGTGTCGCTCTCCAAGCGGGCATATAGCGACCTATGCAGTTAAAATACACATGTATACACTGTAGTATATATTGGGGTCAGCACTATGTGTGCCGCTTACCGCCCGCCTATAAGCGGGTGTATGGTCGCCACCGTCCTGCCTGGTTGCCGAAAGTCCGAGCTCGGACTGCAGTAATGGCTGCCGGCGTCTTCCCCAGCTCGTGTGAGGAGGGGCGGGCCGTGGGCGTGCCCCAAGGCAGAGCGGGAATCCGGCGTCCGACAGTGTGCAGTGAGAGGGCTGGAGCATGTAAATAAGGCTCCAGCCCTCGGCGCTGCTGATTGCTCAGCGCCTGTCCCCTTCCCTGAGTGACAGGGAGGGGGCGGGAACGAAGTGGCACTAGGCCGCAGAAGCCGGGGACTGGATTTATAAGCGCCGCCGCCGTAAAAGCGCGGTCGGCGCCCAGTCCCCGGCGAACTACAAGTCCCAGCCGCGCCGCCGCTCCCGGAGCGTCCGGCGCGGTAGTTCCCAATACACAAAAGTCCCCCAGTAAACTGCAGGAACACCAACTCCATCGTTACGGTCCCCGGCGCACTACAACACCCAGCCAGCCCGGAGTGTGTCTGTGCCTGCCGGGGACACAGAGTACCTGTATGATGCAGGGCCATGTCCCTGATTGTACTCCTGCTCCATATCCATCAGGTTCAACTGGGTCTGTGGATGGAGCCCGGCGTCAGAGCTTTGAGGCCGGCAGGATCCCACTTCCACAGAGCCCTACAAGGGGATGTGGAAGGAAAACAGCATGTGGGGCTCCAGCCCCTGTACCAGCAATAGGTACCTCAACCTTACAACACCATCCACGGGTGAGAAGGGAGCATGCTGGGGGCCCTATATGGGCCCTCTTTTCTTCCATCCGAAATAGTCAGCAGCTACTGCTGACTAAAATCTGTGGAGCTATGCGTGGATGTCTGACCTCCTTCGCACAAAGCTTGAAAACTAGAGAACCCGTGATACCACGGGGGGGTATAGCCAGAAGGGGAGGGGCCTTGCACTTTTTAGTGTAGTGCTTTGTGTGGCCTCCGGAGGGCAGTAGCTATACCCCAATCGTCTGGGTCTCCCAATAGAGCGCTGAAGAAATGGGGTCACTTGTGGGGGTTTTCTGATGTATAGGTACCCAAGGGGCCCTGCTAATGTGCCATGGTGCGCGCAATTTATTTCAACTTTTCCAGAATTCAAATGGTGCTCCCTCCATTCCAAGCCCTCTCATTTATCCAAACAGAGGTTTTTGGCCACATGTGGGGTATCCCTGTGCTCATAAGACATTGGATAACAACCTGTGGGGTCCACGGTTTGTTGTTGTCTCTTGAAAAAGTGAGAAATTTGATGCTAAAGCAACAGTTTTGTGAAAAAAATGAAAATTTTCAATATGGCAACCTAAGCTTATCAAATTCTGTGAAGTACTCGTGGATTCAAACTGCTCACTATACACCTTGATAAAAGCCTTGAGGTGTCTTGTTTCCAGAATGAAGTCACTTGTGGGGGACCGCCACTGTTTAGGCACCTCAGGGGC